>NW_024062950.1:0-115678 GCF_006381635.1 Hibiscus syriacus | reverse complement strand
ATAGAGACCTGCTTGCTTCACCAGCTTAATAAATTTGACCAAATCATAGTTTGCCTCCGAAGTAATACTACAATAACCAAAATTAGAAAGTTGCCATTACCAAAAAAAACACAAGCTCTGTGAGACTGTGACATAAAAATGTGTTTTTTTCATTACTTTTCCAGTGCAGGTTCATGGCCATTCCAAAAAACATATGTCTGAATCACGTCTAGCCCTCCTTCTTTAGCCTTCTGTATAAGATCTGGCCACATCTGCCAAAGAAAACCCCCCAAATTCGGGGGAAAAGATAGCTCATTTAAGCATAATAGATTAACAGAACCATACACCGGCATGCAAATGCATACAAAAAGGTGAACACTTTAGAGGCACCCAGATGAAGAAATGCATGAGTTACCTCAGGGGAGCTTCTTGGGTAGTGATGGATCCAGAAAGAAGGATCCTTCTTTGGCCATTAATGGTGATAGCATTTAGGAATAGGACACAGAAGCAGAAACTGAACAAACCAAGGAAGCTAACAGAACAACCAACAAAGCATTCAAGATTACAGGAAGCTTTGAGTAGTTAGAATCCATGGCCATGGCCAAAGAGAAGAAAACAACTTTAGAAAAATGAACAAATAACACTCTTGTTCACACTCAAAAGCAATGCCTTTTTTCAGGATTCTTTATCTTGTACACTTTATTCTCGAGAGTAAAAATAAAGGGAAGAAGGAGAGGGAGAAGCAAAACCAAACCAAAAAGTTAGCTGCTAATGTGCTTGTTTGTCAAATTGAGTCCTCCAGTTCTTTCAAACCTTAAATAGAGGGGAAAAAACAGCTAAAAAGCCCAACACATTACAAATGTGTTCCTACTAGCTTTATTTTTTACTTTTCCCAATGAAAAAAGTTTGAATTTTTGCACAAAGTGAAGGTGGTTTGCAGCTGCATTTAAACAGTGAAGAACCTGGGGGATTGAAAATGAAATGTGGGGGACCCTTTCTGATTGGCCTTTTGGCGCGGGGAGCTTCAGTTTCAATCCATTGAAGCTAAAGGCAATGTGCCATACATATCTAATGATTTCTCACCCTCCGTCCATATTCTTTGAAATTTTATTATTTAAAATATATGTGATAAATAAAGCTTTTTTGTTCGGCTCTACGTGTAAATGTTTATCGTTTTCTTTCTTCGCCATTTCTGTATTTTCTTTTTTCCTAAGATTCTGTACATAATCACACTGAGAGTCGGTTCCTAATCGATGAACTATGAAAGCTTATATTTTTCTTCTTTAACCTCATTTCCACTCGCTGTCATAAAAAAATATACGTTATTAAAAAATAAATTACCTAATATATCTACTTTGTTTTTCTTAATTGCCCTTTACTAATAAATACACTCAAAACAAATTCTAAAATAATAAAATCTTTTAATTAAAATGCTAATATATGAATATAAAATATTGTAAAGATGTAATAAAATATATAAATTATGATATAAATATATAATATTTTAATTTAATATAATATTAGGAACCCAGTAGTGACTATTCACTGACCTGTTAGGTCAGCCATTGAGCCTTTTAAGGTTCATTAATTAGTTTAGTTTGCATCATGGGCACACGTAAATAATTGAAAATTATACCATTAGTAATTAAGTTGGGCATTCTCTCATTTTAATCATTTAACTATAAAAAATTAATTATAACATTAAAATTTTTAAATTGATTTTATTTAATCACTGTATTGTTGTTTTTTTAACATAATTAGACTTGTTATTATCTTCCCTTTCAAAAATTAATAGTTAATCGGAATAAAATTGATATCAAAAGGTTTTTATTTTCCTTTCCTTTCTTTTTCTCAATTATTTTTTTCAAAATCGATAAAAAAAACTATACAATGATATCTTTTAAAATTTTAATCTTTACCGACGATCATTCAATAGGATTAATTTTGAGATATGGTGTTTGAGATTTTTTCATGATGCCTATCACCATTCGAATTTTTAGATAAATTCTTCAAATCTCTCAAATTCGACAAAGTCCTAAACCATTTTGGGTGTTTTTTATGTTAACTTCTGTAATTCAAGTGACCTAAACAATACAGTGCTTAACGTTTGGTGACTAATACTGTCGTTTATCCTAAATAATTATTGACAGTTGGATGCACGTCCACCACATGCGCGTGCACGAACATCATTTGATCTTTGGTAAGCACAATAAATAATTTGGTTGGAAAAAGAAACAAAGGGTGTGAGTGTTACTATTTGTCACGGGAAATATTTAAATAACAATAATAATTTATTTACTCAATATTTTTAATTTGGTTCATTAGATTGAATTTTCATTTTATTATTTAATATTATTTAAAAAATTATGATAATGATTAAAATAAATAAATTTATCAATTAAATGATAAAATAACCTCACTTCGGATGTATAAAATCAATATTGTTAGTGTGTTAATGAAATTATATATTTTTTAACTTATTAAATCTGTTTGATAAAATAAAATGTTATTATTACATTATTATTTAATATATATTTAAAAATTATATTTTTTATTATTTTATTTATTTTCTCCTATTGATTAGATTTAATTTTATTATAATTTTCAACGTACTTTTTGAAAATCCCCTCATGGATTTTATTAGAAGGGCAGCCTAATTAACTAAATCAACCTAACCTTTACTTGGTAATAAAAATAAGGCTAACTACCTATTCGGTCACCCACCTATCACTTAGTTTATGTTTTGGTCATTCAATTAGTAATTTTTTTTCATACCATGCGTTACATTTTGATTTTGTTTTGAAAACCCATCATTAAAAAATCAACGATGATGCTAACGTGTCAGCATGGAAAATGATAAAAAAAACCTCCAAATAAGTATCATCGTTGATTTTACGAGAAATCAAAACATAATAGGTGGGTGATCAAATGAGTAGTTTACCCTAAAAATAATTATTAGTTAACGAAGAAACAAGGATTTTGTCGTGTAAATCAGGTCTAGTATAGAAATGGAACCAACGTGCCAAACAAAATTAAATTATAATTAACTTCTTTTTTATTTGCATGAACCAACCATTTCTCAAAAACGATCCATTATTCACTTTAGAAAATATATTTTATCTATATACAATAATGCAAAGTTTTAAAATTTGGGAGCTTATAATATAATATAAGATATATTATTATGTATTTTTAAATATATAATTCGACAAATCAAAATCTATTTTTAAATATATAATTATGTACCATTTTCTACAAATCTGTATGAAACTTCTCTAATGGGTCCAAAATTTGGTACGAGTCGTTAGAATAATTGATTTGGGAAATCGGTGAGGAAAAAGAAACACCTAATTACAATGTGTATTATACTTTTATGATCTAAATTTATAATATTCCATTCAAAATATTTATGATATAATCCACTTATTAAAAAATTAAAATAAATAAAAAAATTATAATGATAAATACAGATCTGGTTGAATATATTAAATTCCTACGAGATTACATTTTTATTATTATACGTTGATTAAAAGTAAAAAAATCAATTCGAATAGATTTTATTATATGCCAATTTTATTTGCAATCAAGGTACTATCTTTGCAAATAATCATTATGAATTATTTATTTATTTTTAATAGTATGTTGTGATTATACGTAGGGCTGTAAATGAGACGAGACAGATCGCGAGCTACTCGAAATCGACTCGATCAATGCTAGATAAATACTCGGATCGAATGGACTCGACTCGAGCTCGAACTCGAGTTCTTAACGAGCCGAAACGAGCTACTTGATATTCGACTCGAAAATCTCATGAGCAGCTCTAAAATATATAATATATTAAGATTTTATTTTTTAAATAAATTATTAATAATATTAATATTTATGTATTGATTTTTTTATAAAACACAATAAGATTTTTATGTATTTAAAGTTCGAGTTTGAGGCTTCAATCAAGTTAAGTTTAAGAATTTTTTGTTGCATTTCGAGCCTTTTCGAGCTGCTCACGAGCTTCATTTCATGATTTCGAGTTTGAGTCGAGCTTGAAAATTTCAAGCTCACAAGTTTTCGAGTCGAGCTCCATTTCAGAGTTTTCGAGTCGAGTCGAGCTCAGCAATACTCGAGCTCGACTCGGCTCGTTTACACCCCTAATTATACGATAGTATTTGTTCAAAATTTTTCTAAATCAGTAACATCGCAAACACACCCTATAGATACAGTTACTCAAACTCGGACCATTTAAAGATGGACTTATTAAAAATACTGAGCAAATCTTAAAAGTCGCGCATAGCAATGTATTTTCTTTTATAATAGTGAAATTTCACCTTATTTGTTCGTGGGTTTTCTTGTTTAATTTTTTTATATATAAGATATTGATGTATTTTATTTTGTAATAATTTATATTAATATTATATTTAAATTGTTAAAAATTATAGAAGTAGAAAAATGAAAATTGTAAAAAAATCATTATTATTTTGTGATAGATGCATCTTGCATGACATTACCTATTGTTTTAGATTCTAATAACATTAATTTCTTTAATTTTCTTTGCCAAACCTATTTGGAGCTTATCTTTCTCGGCATCCAAACAAAGCCTAAAGTTTAAACCCATATCTCGTATCAACCACTCCATTTCCAGCACTGATTACTTCAAAATTCGTCGCCGAAAGCAGTTTCCGTCACTATTTGCTTAAACTTTACAATGTTATTTACTCATTTTTGGAAGGAATAAAAAGGAACGTTGTAGACACTAATTTCCGTCCATATTTTTTATTTTATACATATATGCACATATATATTATACAGTTTGCAAATTGTTTTTGAAAATACATATATAGTATATAGTTTAAAACATTTTTGAAAATATGTATATTATATAGTTTTTAAAATATTTTTGAAAATTATAATATATAGTTTTTGAAAACGTTTTAAAATATATATAATATACTTTTGAAAACGTTATGAAAACATTTATATAATATATAATTTTTAAAAACCATTTTGAAAATATATTTTTTGAAAATTATATAATATATAGTTTTTGAAAACATTTTTAAAATATATATAATATATACTTTTGAAAACGTTATGAAAACATTTATATAATATATAAAAACCATTTTGAAAATATATATAATATATAGTTTTTTTTAAAAAAAACATTTTAAAAATTTATATATTATATGTTTTTGAAAACGTTTATATATATATATTATTATTATTTATTTTCATTTTTAATTAATTTATTTTTCATTTATTTTTGTGCAGGGTCCATGTCCAATAACAGTCCAAGTCTAGTCCACCGAACGGGCCTGACCCAGCCCGGATTCCACGCTAGGGTTTCCAACGTATGTTCAAACAGGCGCCGCGTAAGCCAAGGAGGTCAAGGGTCAGTCACACCGGCCGCCGAGATTTCCGGCCGAGGAGATCGGGACTGACCCATCCCGAAATCCCCGGCCAACTAACCACGAGCACGTTACCGTTATCATCGGAGCAGACCCCCGGTGGGGTGGGTATAAATATCCCACCACGGCCATCGGGGGAGGATGGGAGAACCCAGAACCGAGGAGAACCCACGAGGGATCAGAACCAAAAACGGAGAACACAGTGAAATAGACCATCACAGTAAACAAACAACCATCACAGTGAGATACAACCACGATACCAATAGAGAACCATCACCACAAACAGAGACCATCGATCGAGAACCACGAAACCCACGAGTAAACTAAAAAAACCAACAGAATCAACGATACACCAAACAACAACAGATATCAACAGAAAAGTACAACCAAAGACACATATCACAACAACAAAAAAGAGCATGAGCGAAGCAGAAAACTTCACAACCGGTCGGAGGTCAGAAAGTCACTGACGGAAAAGGTAAAAACCGAGGTTTGCATATTAGATCTACGGTTATTGGGGTCGATTTTGAGGGTTTGGTGGCTAGTTTTGGGTTTACGGAGTTGAGAGCAACGCGAGGGGCATTTTTGTTTTTCCCGGCCACCACAGTGGTGGCCGATGGTGACGTCTGACGGTGGTCGGGAATCGCCTGAGGGGAGGAGCTTGAGAGGTTTGAGAGAGTTATCAGAGAGAGCACGGGCGAAAATGAGAGAAATGAAGAAATAGAACCATATTTTCGGCTTTAAATACGAAATTCAAAACGGCGTCGTTTTACGAAGGATTGATCTGCAAATAGAAGATTTTTAAATCCTCTCCGCAGTCCCTGGTATTTTGGATCGGTTTTCATTTTGGTCACTATTTGTAATTTTGACCCCGAATTTGCAATTTAATCATTTGGTCCCTATTTATATATATTTTTTTTGAATATTCTGTGAATTGGTCCCCTAACTTTTTATTTGTTCTTTTGCAGTTCATTTACTAATTCATTAAGCTCAATTTGTTCCAATTTGATCATAAGTTTTATCTTTATTTTTTTTATTTTACTTTTAAATATTTTTTTTAACCTAACTTTTTATTATTGTTTTTTATTATTTCTTTCTTTCATTATTATTATTATTTTTTATATTTATTAACATCTTGTTTTCGCTTTTTATCTAACATATTTTGTTTCAGTCGCGATTTCAGCCGATCAAATGGTAAGTAATTCGGATCGAATAATTTTAATTTTAATTTAAATTCTAATTTTCGCAATTAAAGACAACCGATAAATTAATTGGTACCAAAGGGCGGTTCAAGGGTGCTAATCCTTCCTTGACCGTAATCGACTCCCGAACCCGACATGTTTTTGGTACAACGCAGATCAGGTAAGATGGTGTCCGATCCACCTAAATTCGTTTTAAAGTGGTCGGTGGCGACTCCCAATTTGTTTAATTCAAGTCGAAGCCCAATTCCGGGTCCAATCGGAAAGACGGTTGCGACAGCTTGGCGACTCCGCTGGGGACAGGTAAGTGAGTCAGGCCAGAATTAATTTTCGGTTGTCTTTTTATGCGAAAATTGTAAATTTAAATTTAAATTTATTTATTCGATTCCAGTTATTTACCTTTGATTATTTTTGAAATAAATAGTTGTACTAACATTTTTTTCAATGATTTCAGATTTTTGAAAAGTTTCCATCTCTGGCTCTATACCCGAGCTCCGAACCCTTTTAAGTGGGGGTGAAAGCGACGCCTTCGTGTGAATTTATTCACCGTGCGGGCCTAGCAAGTAGCCTTCGGGATTCATATACCTTATGCCTTCGTGTGAATTTATTCTCCGTATGGGCATAAGGGAATGTGTCCTCTCGAGTTTAACTTAGTCCACACAAGCCTGTGATGGGTTTAGGACTAAGGGTCTGGCAAGCCCAAGGGGGCACCGGCAAGGAGAACTCGAGTACCGTTTTTTAGAACCTAAACCGGGAGAGTACAGGGAATTAGAGCCCGCCCCAAAACCTCATTCCAAACCCTAGGATATTTTATTTCCTACTTTATTTTCTGTTCAAAGCATGCGAACTAGACAAATATGCGGTTAGGATTTGTTTGAAATTAGCATACGGGATAGAGATCATGTCCGGATAGGAATTAAAGCATGTGGGGTAGATATCATGTGGGGTAGGATTTTTTCATTTTTGTTTTGATTTACCTCACTAACTCTTTTTATTTTTGTTTTCTTTTATTTTATTTTCATCATTCGCATCATTTAAAACGGGATGTTGATCCACCAAAAATATGTTTGTTAAACATGAATAATCAATATTAATGGACAAAGGGGTTACAATACAAAGAGATAAAAAGCTCAGAAGTCCAGCCGTGGTCAGAGAATACTCAAAGGCAAAGTTGCAGGGGCAATACGAGGAAAAGGTCACTGACCCGGTCGCTCCTTTTAAAAAAACTACAAGAACAAGATGGTGAAACCCTAACTGAGCGGGATGCCATTGCTGATGAATTCAAGAAGCAAGCTTTGGATAGTTTCTCTCGCTCCAATGGCATTTTTAGAAACAAGCTCGACAGATAGTGAGAGCCGGAGATGCAGTCCTTCGAGACCTTTTGGGGGCAAGCATCTCATTATTTGCACATTTTAGCCAAAGGAGCCGAGATGGTTCGGCAGGATATTCAACTAGTGGAAAAGACGAATCAACTTGTCAGAAGCTGTACAGGATTCGTACCATCAAAAAAGAGTTTTTTGTCTCTTCAGACGTAGCACTTTTGTCACCAATAAGGGTTATTCAGAATAACAGGCACATTTTTTGGATCAATGCCTCAGACATTTCATGCATCACATATTTAGACATTTTGCATTTCTTATTTCTTGTGCATTTTGTTTGCATTCACATTAACTAATATATACATGTCTCATCAAAAGGAGTAAATACTGGATACACCGCCTCAAGTACTGGACACACCCCATCCACATAACACTCGTTTGAAGAAGAAGAGGATGGAAGCCAGAATTACACAAATCGAGGAGAATATGTTAAAACTACAAAAGGAACTAGAAGACAAAATAAACCAGAACAGTCGAAATACTCTGGAAACAATCACAAAGAACCAAGAGTCCTTGGTTGATCAGATCGTTGCCAAGTTAGTTGGCTTACAACAGACCAGTGCGCCTGGGGCAGGTTCATCGGAAGGGGTAACTATACAACCTACCCCACAGGTGGTTATCTCACCTGAAATCTTACCAGAACTTCGAGGGGACTCATCTGCTGCAAAAGCAAAGCCCTCGTCCTCTGTATTCAACCCTAAGAACAATCCGGGTTATTACCATGTACCGGATTTGGACGAAGAGGAAAAAGCGAGGAAGATGGAGGAAAAAATCAAACAATTGGAGGACCAAATGAATATAGTCAAAGGAGACCGTGACTACCATGAAATCGATGCAGCGGAACTTAGTCTAGTCCCGGACTTGGTTCTTCCCCCGAAATTTAAGTCCCCGGAGTTCGAGAAGTTTGACGGGAATAGTTGCCCATCCACTCACATCACCATGTTCTGCCGAAAGATGACAGGATATGGAGGAAACGACCAACTTCTGATCCACTGCTTTCAGGATAGTCTGTCGGGCTCAGCCATTCGGTGGTACAACCAGCTAAGCCGATCAAATATCAAGACCTGGAAGGACCTGGCCAAGTCATTTCTGGAACAATACAAGCATAACAATGACATAAGGCCAGATCGAGTTATGCTACAAAACATGGAAAAGAAGCATAACGAGAGTTTCAGGCAGTACGCACAAAAATGGAGGGACTTGGCTGTGCAAGTTCATCCACCGTTAGATGAAAAGGAAACCCGGAAACTTTTCGTGCAGACTCTGAAGGCTCCATACTTCGGGCACCTGGTGGCGATCACATCAGGAAGCTTTTCAGACTTGGTTATGGCCGGAGAAATGATTGAGTCGGCCATAAAGCAAGGCAAGATTAAGGATGGGGAAGCCAGTAAGAAGCCTCCTATGAGGGAGAGGGATGGAGAGGTTAACAACATCAAACACTCCAGCAAAGGTGTTACAATCTCCAGCCCAAAATCAACTGCAGCTGTACCGTTAGGTACTTCTAAACAAGATTCCAGGAGGGAAAGGGAACATTTCGACCCTATTCCCATGACCTACAAAGAGCTTTACCAGCAACTTCTTGACACCCATGTGGTGTCACCATATCCAGTAGAACCCATGAAGCCCCCATACCCCAAATGGTATGACGAGAATGCGTATTGTGAATATCACGGCGGAGTCCCAGGGCACACAATTGAGAACTGTTACGCATTTAAGAGGGTTGTACAAAAGATGCGTAACCAGAACTGGATCGACTTCAACAACTTGGGGGCATCCAAGTGAGGAATATCATTTCATCATTTGAGGCATTCTGTTTGACTTTGTTTTTCTTCCATTTTTTTTCTCAAGTTTTTGTAAAGACATTTTAATCAAATTTATGTTACTTTAAAAGATGTCAAGCAACGGATCATATTTGCAAATTTGTAATTCTTTGCATATCATTTGAATTAAGAAACTCTGTAAACGATTCAAAGTTATGAATCTTTGACGAAGTAACATGATTTAATAACAATGACTTTGACCTTATCCAGAATATACACTCAAACACCGTACCATGCTCTTGCAATTAACCAACGTAACTTTTTCCTTTTATAAGGTGCGAACAACATGGGGCATCATTTTCATATGACCATTACTATGCTTTTTATTTAGGACGTTCCTTGACGATGATGATCTTTACAAATGAAAGAGTCGAGTAGGTGAATCCAGTTTAGGTCAGTTGCTTGAAAATTGAACTCTAAAGATGAGATTCCTTGAAGTTCAAAAACACCTAGACTATAACAGGTTCTTCTTGACAATCTTAAGAAATTAAATCCGTAAAACTGAGCTATTCCGCTAAGGCAATTGGTTATAGAGGAAACTTGAAAGCCCTGGCCTTATGAGTAGATTACGTTCAAACCATGACATTGCTCGGACACTTGGCAATTCGGTGTTTGCTCCACTGCTCTTGTCAGGTTGAAGACTCTGTGATGAGATGAACCCTTCAGTTGACTTGATAAGAGTGATTATAATGTTAAGTTGTCCCTCTAAGGCAATTGGTTAAATGCCCCGGCTTTATGGATTCAGCTAGCCAGATAATGACAAATTAAATCAAATTTATCTAAGAAATTTTCGGTAAAATGGACTAAGGGAGTTAAGGAACACCTGTTATAGTCAACTACACACGAGCACTCAAGAATTTCATTTTTAGACCGATATTTTTTGCACTGCCTTTGTTGGAAGAGCCTACAAAGCTTGAACAAATGGAAGATTTCAGAGGACTGAGATAAAAGGTCTAGTAATTGATCATGCTAGTTGCGTCATTTTGTCCTCACCCAATTAAAGTGCCAAAGCATGTTGCGATATTTAAAAAAATGACATTTTTTACCAAAAACCTTAGAAAGGAGGCCAACCTAAAGCCGACTCGTCCCTTTGAACATTTGTCAAAGATTTGTAACTCTGAAAGCATTAAAAGAGCTCTTGATTCCTTTGATATTTTTTGAACTCACATTTACAATTTGATTCAATTGCGAACAATACTTTACAACATTTTTATCATTTCTCTCTCCTAAAACAAGAAAAAGGAGAAAAACGTTTTCAAACAGAACAATCTCAGATATGAAATGTCTGTAAAACCCAAGCTCGAGAAGCAAATGGGGCACGATCGATTCCAAGGACCAGATTGGCAGACAAAGCACGAGACTCCATCCAAGAAATAAATCATTCATGATTGCATGCATCTTAGACATACCTAGGTGCATCACATCCATCATTTTAGCATGCATAATTTTCCAGCTTTCAGAGTCAAGCTTCGACTTCAGGATGAAGGCTACTCGACTTGCAGGCACCTTTAAAGAACAATGGTGTAACTCAGCAGCAAGAAGCTACACCTCAATCGACTTTACATATATACAGATCTCAAAACCAATTTCAGATGGGTTCGAGAACCAATTCAGATCAAATTCAGTTCAGCTCAACTCAACAATGAGCAACATCTTTTCAGTTAACACTTTCAAGCCAGATTTCAATTCCACGACGGAAGATATCCGGCTGTCAGAATTTATCAGTAGGTTTTCCCAGACCAGCTTAGGGGAACCACCTGAAGAATCATGATCGTTTTCGACCCGTAAAGGGAAGCCATTTTTTAAACAAACTATTTGCAGCTTAGCTCAAGGCCAGAAGGGCTATCTGCCCACCAAGACCTTCGAGTTCGACTACGTTCAGCTTCGAAGGCACATCATTTGCAGTATAACTTAAGTCAAGAAGGGTTATCTGCCAACTAAAGACCCTTAAGTTCGATTACACTCAGCTTCAAGGGCATATCATTTACAGCATAACTCAAGGCTAGAAGGGTTATCTGTCACCAAAGACCTTTGAGTTCGACTACGCTCAGCTCCAAGGCACATCATTTGCAGAATAGCTTAAGTCGAGAAGGGCTATCTGCCAAAGACCCTCGAGTTCGACTACGTTCAGCTTCGAAGGCACATCATTTGCAGTATAACTTAAGTCAAGAAGGGTTATCTGCCAACTAAAGACCCTCGAGTTCGACTACGTTTAGCTTCGAAGGCACATCATTTGCAGTATAACTTAAGTCAAGAAGGGTTATCTGCCAACTAAAGACCCTTAAGTTCGATTACACTCAGCTTCAAGGGCATATCATTTACAGCATAACTCAAGGCTAGAAGGGTTATCTGTCACCAAAGACCTTTGAGTTCGACTACGCTCAGCTCCAAGGCACATCATTTGCAGAATAGCTTAAGTCGAGAAGGGCTATCTGCCAAGACCCTCGAGTTCGACTACGTTCAGCTTCGAAGGCACATCATTTGCAGTATAACTTAAGTCAAGAAGGGTTATCTGCCAACTAAAGACCCTTAAGTTCGATTACACTCAGCTTCAAGGGCATATCATTTACAGCATAACTCAAGGCTAGAAGGGTTATCTGCTACCAAAGACCTTTGAGTTCGACTACGCTCAGCTCCAAGGCACATCATTTGCAGAATAGCTTAAGTCGAGAAGGGCTATCTGCCAAAGACCCTCGAGTTCGACTACGTTCAGCTTCGAAGGCACATCATTTGCAACATAGCTTAAGTCGAGAAAAGCTATTTGTCAACTAAGACTTTTCGAGTTCGATTTTATTCAGCTCGAGGGCTTGTCAAACCAGATGGTGAAGTCAAAGAAATACTTTCCAGCCGAATTTTTAACCAAGGTCCTTAAACTGAGGAAAAGACCGAGGTTGACTACAATTGGGCAACAAGAAGTCGCATTCCGATTCAATTCCATATCATGTCAAGATTGACTTGACTTCACGACGGAGGGGTCATCCGCAGCTCAATCCGACAGGGGGTTTTTCTTCAACCCCACTGAACGAAAATTTGTGTCTTTTTATCTTTGTCCTATTTTTCGTTCCACGAAAAAGGACAAAGAGGGGCAGCTGTAGACACTAATTTCCGTCCATATTTTTTATTTTATACATATATGCACATATATATTATACAGTTTGCAAATTGTTTTTGAAAATACATATATAGTATATAGTTTAAAACATTTTTGAAAATATGTATATTATATAGTTTTTAAAATATTTTTGAAAATTATATAATATATAGTTTTTGAAAACGTTTTTAAAATATATATAATATATACTTTTGAAAACGTTATGAAAACATTTATATAATATATAATTTTTAAAAACCATTTTGAAAATATATTTTTTGAAAATTATATAATATATAGTTTTTGAAAACATTTTTAAAATATATATAATATATACTTTTGAAAACGTTATGAAAACATTTATATAATATATAAAAACCATTTTGAAAATATATATAATATATAGTTTTTTTTAAAAAAAACATTTTAAAAATTTATATATTATATGTTTTTGAAAACGTTTATATATATATATTATTATTATTTATTTTCATTTTTAATTAATTTATTTTTCATTTATTTTTGTGCAGGGTCCATGTCCAATAACAGTCCAAGTCTAGTCCACCGAACGGGCCTGACCCAGCCCGGATTCCACGCTAGGGTTTCCAACGTATGTTCAAACAGGCGCCGCGTAAGCCAAGGAGGTCAAGGGTCAGTCACACCGGCCGCCGAGATTTCCGGCCGAGGAGATCGGGACTGACCCATCCCGAAATCCCCGGCCAACTAACCACGAGCACGTTACCGTTATCATCGGAGCAGACCCCCGGTGGGGTGGGTATAAATATCCCACCACGACCATCGGGGAGGAGGATGGGAGAACCCAGAACCGAGGGAGAACCCACGAGGGATCAGAACCAAAAACGGAGAACACAGTGAAATAGACCATCACAGTAAACAAACAACCATCACAGTGAGATACAACCACGATACCAATAGAGAACCATCAGCCACAAACAGAGACCATCGATCGAGAACCACGAAACCCACGAGTAAACTAAAAAAACCAACAGAATCAACGAGTACACCAAACAACAACAGAGATATCAACAGAAAAGTACAACCAAAGACACATATCACAACAACAAAAAAGAGCAGTGAGCGAAGCAGAAAACTTCAACAACCGGGTCGGAGGTCAGAAAGTCACTGACGGAAAAGGTAAAAACCGAGGTTTGCATATTAGATCTACGGTTATTGGGGTCGATTTTGAGGGTTTGGTGGCTAGTTTTGGGTTTACGGAGTTGAGAGCAACGCGTGAGGGGCATTTTTGTTTTTCCCGGCCACCACCAGTGGTGGCCGATGGTGACGTCTGACGGTGGTCGGGAATCGCCTGAGGGGAGGAGCTTGAGAGGTTTGAGAGAGTTATCAGAGAGAGCACGGGCGAAAATGAGAGAAATGAAGAAATAGAACCATATTTTCGGCTTTAAATACGAAATTCAAAACGGCGTCGTTTTACGAAGGATTGATCTGCAAATAGAAGATTTTTAAATCCTCTCCGCAGTCCCTGGTATTTTGGATCGGTTTTCATTTTGGTCACTATTTGTAATTTTGACCCCGAATTTGCAATTTAATCAATTTGGTCCCTATTTATATATATTTTTTTTGAATATTCTGTGAATTGGTCCCCTAACTTTTTATTTGTTCTTTTGCAGTTCATTTACTAATTCATTAAGCTCAATTTGTTCCAATTTGATCATAAGTTTTATCTTTATTTTTTTTATTTTACTTTTAAATATTTTTTTTTTAACCTAACTTTTTATTATTGTTTTTTATTATTTCTTTCTTTCATTATTATTATTATTTTTTATATTTATTAACATCTTGTTTTCGCTTTTTATCTAACATATTTTGTTTCAGTCGCGATTTCAGCCGATCAAATGGTAAGTAATTCGGATCGAATAATTTTAATTTTAATTTAAATTCTAATTTTCGCAATTAAAGACAACCGATAAATTAATTGGTACCAAAAGGGCGGTTCAAGGGTGCTAATCCTTCCTTGACCGTAATCGACTCCCGAACCCGACATGTTTTTGGTACAACGCAGATCAGGTAAGATGGTGTCCGATCCACCTAAATTCGTTTTAAAGTGGTCGGTGGCGACTCCCAATTTGTTTAATTCAAGTCGAAGCCCAATTCCGGGTCCAATCGGAAAGACGGTTGCGACAAACGTTTGATAGGTTGTTCCAATATTTAGAGCAAAATATCTTTGGGTATTCAACAATAGGTATGTAGGCCATTGGTATGGCAAAATAATGATAAATTAGGACCTACTTCACTTGAGAATGTCAAAAGAAATCAATGTTAATTAGAATAGAGATCCTATTTTTTTAAGGCCGATTCGAATTCAAACCTTTTAATAAATATATCTGAAATCGATCTAATTTTAATTTTTTTAATAAAAAAATTTAAATTTATTTTAATTTTAATTCTAACTAAATCAAATCCGATCAAAATTTATCCCTACTAAGAAGTATGGATGAGTATGGCAGCTCCACACATTTTTAAGCTAAGCATTGAAGTCTACATCTTTACTCTTTTGTAGGGCATTGGGGGATTTTGGTGGGTCAATTTCAGTTTATTTAAACACTGATTTTATCTTTGTGTGGGCCAAAAAGTGTAAATATGTAGGCCATAAAAGTGCATGTTAAGTTGTTAACCATATTTTCCGGACTTCTTGTCTATTAGGCTTTTAAATATTGTATGAAATTACTGTGCAGTTATTTTTATGGGTAATCTACCGTATTCATCACTAAATTTTACTCTCTCTTCTATTTTAATCACTATACTTTTAATTTTTTTGATTTACTCACTGAACTTTTGAGTTGCTATTTTTCTTATCATTTTGAATTATTTTGTTATTTATTTTAGTATGAAGTGACTTTTTTATTATTATTTAATATAAAAATAATTTAAAATATAAAACCAGACGATGGTCGTCCACTGCTCGTCGTCATTGGATGCCATCGTCGACGACCGTAGATGATGGTCGTTCGGTCCCAGATTTCATCGACCGCTTCGTCTCGACCCCGTAAGTATGAATTCGACCTCCATTTTATCATAACATGATCCAACTCCGATCAAAAGTGAAGAAACTGAAACACCGATAGTCGTAGATGGTGGTCATTCGATCCTAGATTTCATTGGTCTCTTCGCGTTAACTCCCTGAGTCCGAATATTTGTCGAAACATGATTTGAAGTCCACGATTTAGCGATCAAAAGTGAGGAAACTGAAATATTTCAATCGAGAACTATGGGTTTTGGGATATTTTCTGGTGAAACAACCACCATATTCGAACTCAACGCGTCAAAGCTAATCTCTTGATATAATTTGGGATCAAACAACTACTAATTTTGACAGGGTTTTGTTTTCAAAGCGAGACAAAGTATCAATTTCAACTTTATCAAAGCGAGTCTCTTGATACATTGGTCTCTCAGTTGGTATTTCAACTTTATCAAAGCGAGTCTCTTGATACATTGGTCTCTCAGTTGGTTGTCAAAGGCTGTGCAAGGTTTTGTTTCTCTTCATGTCAGTAGTTCCTACCGTCCTTGTGATGCTTCTCATTCCTGTTCATTTTGGGGATTGTATTTCGTTTGTGGCAGTGTCTCCTTGGTTTGTTGTTTGTGTTGACTATAGTTGTTATCGTTGTTATGGTGGTATTGATGAATAAAATTTTCGAGCACTCTTTTCCTTTCGATTGAGTTTGTCTCTCAATTGGGTTATGAGGGGTTTTTTAACGGGGCTTGTTTTTCCTTTAAAAAAAACTATATGTATATACTAATCACATCATATGTTAATAAAATTGTTAGGCCAAGCAATATTACTATATGTTTGAAAAAAATAGAATTTAGGTTAAAGTATAGTTAAACTAATTACATATTTGGATGAAAATGGGAGACTTAAAAGTTAGGGGATCAGTTTAGAATGAGGGTCATAATTTGGGAATGAAAATGGAATGTCCAAAATTTTAAGAAAAAATTAGAATAAGAGTCACAGTCTAAGAATGAAAATGAAATATTCACAAGTTTAAGGATCAATTTAAATTAAGGATCATAATTTAGGGACATGTGGTGTAATTAACTCTTAAACTTTTTTTAAAAAAATATTATTAATTTAGAGTAAGTATAAAATAGTATATGTTCAATATAACTATCAATCTTTTGACATTAAACGCTCATACCCCTAGTATTCTTAGTGCTTGAACCCAATACTTCAAAGAATGACAACAATTCCTTTACCACCGAGGACCGATGTTTCGTGCTAAACTTTTAAACTCGTGTTTATATGAATCGTATATAAATTTTTTTGACTTTATTATCAAATTTTGAATATCTATATCTTCAAAAATGTTATTTTAAAGAGTAATTATATGTAATAATTTAATCAATTTTTGTGTGTATACATAGATTAAGTCATAAACGGTAAACATGATGATGTTTGCCACATTGTTATCATAGATGATTTGGTTTGCAGCAAATTGGAAAAAGGAAATGTTAATGGAAAATTATATTCTAATTGCACTATTATCATCAAAGGGGTCAATTCAGACTTCTGCCTAAATCAGTGTGTATTTCTTTTTAAAGTTCTTTATTATAAATTATCATTTAATTATCATATTTATCAACTTTGCTTAGGATAATTGTCTGTTCTTGTCGTCACTATGATCATAATGACATGTATGAGCACATAAAACATGTTAACGATGGTAAAAGTACACGACACTTTGATCTATATGGTTTGTCAGCTTATTTATTGATGGCTAACATTTCTGTATACGTAGTGTTTAGATTCGAAACCTCAGTAAATAATAATATCTTAACTATTAAAATTATTTGAGTCATGATTTAAATGATAATAATTTGTAAAATATCTAATTTGATTTAATTAATTAATAAATAATTATAAAAGAGAATTGAAGAAATAATAATTGATTGATAACTTCAATTTCTTCCCTTTTTTTAATCATCTATGGACGTGAAATGTCTTAATCTCGTAGTAATGACATCCCACCAAAAGAAATATCAATCATCTTTGTTTAATTAAAATATAAGTTTGGTCCAATCATATTCTAAATCAGTGGAATTGGGTACCCAATTCTTTTGATTTATTTTACTCCATGGGGTCTATCTAAACTCCGATTAAAAGCAATGATTCGACTAGTGCTTGTATGGAAACAGCCATTAAATTTGACCCGTGAGAACAAAATAATTAATTTGCTCAACCACTAATCTCTACGAATTAGAAATATATCTAATTTAATGGTATTTTAAATTTTTGTCAATTTAAACTTCTGTTTAATCACATTATATTTTTTTTTAATTTTAGAGATTAATTTTGATGATAATTCGTGACAAACGCATTATGAGATTGAGTGAGAGAGAACGTCGTGTCTTGAAGAGGTAGGAGACATTAATTCTATATTATAAAAGAAAATGATGTTACACATCTTATCATACATGTCTTCTATGAAGATTATAATATTTTCGTGATGAGTCATTGCTCAAATATCAACCGACACCGATTTGTTTTGAATCTTTCATGATTGGAATGTAAATAAATCAAATCCATGTGCATTTGCGTAATGCCATAGCCATCGTTCATTAAGGTCAAGAGCTTTAACCATTCAAAAACCCCACATGAAATATATCCTTTCCTACTGCCCTAAGCTTTAATACAAAGTGGAAATGGGTGGTTGAGCCCCAAAGCCATGAATGTGACTTTGGAAACAAAAAGGGTCCGATACCCTTCCCTTTTACGCCTTGAACCCCCGCCCCCTCCCACCGAATGGGTCCATTCCCCCCCACGGTTACTAAGCAACCTGATGTACCTATCAAGCTTGAAAGAGACGCCAGCTAATGAGAAAAATTCAGAGGGAAAAGGGTTGTGATCCATTGTAAGCAAGTTATTATTGAAAGATTGAAACAAGTTGAGGTGATTGCTACATACTATGAACAATAAATTGAATTTAAGATGATGGGAAATGCCAGCTCAAATATCTTATCTTCGTTTTTGTTTGTGCTATCTGTTTGTACACGGCATTGCATTTGTATCCCACAAATGCAGCTGCCTTATCTCTGACATTTTGTCTGAGCTAACGTTGTTTGAGGATGCAAATGGGGTTATCACCTAAGAGCTTCTGCCAACCAGAAATCTCCTCATTAACATATCCCTTCTCTTATCTCTCCTTCTCTCCCTTCATAAAATGGATTGGATTAGTTCGTCCACCAAATAAAACCAATGCTCATTCCTTCATAACATGGCCTCTTATTGGTTTATAGGTTAGATCAGACTTGAATTTGTCCACACTCTGATCTCATGTCCTACTGGGCTGCAGGACCCATGGATATGTTAGTGCATAACACATGCTCGGGTCATTCAAGTTCCACGTGTAGAATCTATTTCGGTTATCAATCTAGTCCAAGAACTCTACATTCGAATTTGCTCTGAAATTATTGTCTGAAATTATTCAAAATATTGTTTTCTTGGATATATATAATACACAGTACTCGAACACTTAAGATTAAGAAACAAGCACAATATTGACCTACTACTTAATTTATTTAACTATGTTTTTTGTTTTTATTTTTAGACGTAATGGCTTTATCTTTGTGAAATTATCTAAAGTTAAAACTGCCAACAATGGCTCGGCAGCCCCTTGGTCTTCTCATTGAATGAATCAGATTCACTCACCTTATCCGAGTTCGATTCATAAATCTCATGTAAATTATCGATCCGACCGCGGAATGGTGCGTTCGAAAATCTTAGAAGACAATTATTATACCGGATGATTGCAGCGCCGTAGTCCGGGCAGCGCTTCCGTATGAAACAACCTGTTTTAAGAATACATGTTTTACAATCGTCCTCAGAGAAATCGCGTCTGCAAAGTGCAAGACCGTAGACTCTGTCTGGTGTTTCACCGAAGGCACCGAGGGCAAACCGTGTCGGAGGAGCATGAGTAGAGAGGTGCATGATCAGCTGATTTAAATTGTCTAAGAATTTATAGGAAGATGCATTCCTATAGTTAGAACAACCAAAGGAAATAACATTAGCATCAGCTCCGTAAGAGTCGGAGCAACCAAAGTAAACAGCATTAGTTCCGACAGCCGTTTTGAGAAGACAAATAAAAATTATGAGATAAATAAAAAAGACGAATCTTGAAGATGACATTGTTGTTTATAATTATATTTGAATCTTGGGATCAAAAATTTATTATTTATAGGGACGAAAATGAATTAATTGATTATTGGAATTGGTTAAACATGCATGATGCATGTATGACTATTGAGTGCTAAAATTCATAGGTTTTCAATTAAAAAAAGTTTTGAACGTTACGTGCGGGTGATTAACTGAACACTTTTAACATGGGGGTATTACTTGCCAATTGCCATGGTATGCGCTTGGACCACGGGCGGACCCGATCCGAGTTGTACCTCTTCTATTCGGTTTATTTCCATATTTAGTTCTTTTATTTTTGCATGTTCTTCAATTTAGTTCTATTTTGCATGATTAATTTTTGTCTCGGTCCTAAATATTGGATTTTTTTCAGTTCAGTCCTGCCATGCTATAGGTTTTGCATTTAGTTCTAACTTAGTATTTTAATAAAATTTCGGCCCTAACATGTTTAGAATCTTATGAACATGTCATTAATTTAAGATTAGTTAATGATTTTTACATTAGACTTCTAATTAATTTCAACGTTGATTTTGTTTTAGCACTTAATAAAACTTTAGTCCTTGTAGTTTTTATATTTCTCAATTTAGCTCGTAAGCATGTTTTCTATTTCTTTCTTATTTTTATTTTTTGAAAGAGGGTATTTTGTATTAAGAATAACAAAGTACACCACCTCAAGGACCTCATTAAAAAACCTCCCTAACCCTAAATGGAGGAAAAAGAGTGTACCTTAAGGTGGTAATGAACAACATACACATAAAACTCTACATGATACAAGCCGTACCCCGGCTTACCGCAAACCCCAAGCTGACACATAATAACTAACACATACAAGCCGACAATATGAATATAAAACACACTAATCATTAAACACAAACAACAAGCCATTGGTAATAATCAAAGAGCACTCCTAAGTAACCAGATCAAACCCCACTAAACTAAACTTGGGACGAACCGTTATTAAAAGCATTGCTTTTTGCTAAAAGATGGAGCACCACCCTTGTCTCCCACGTTATCACCACCACCAAGCAAACTCCACCCATGTTCCAACTACTCACCACACCCTGCTCCACTCTAACGCCCATACCATATTGATCCAAAACCAATGAAAAACAAAAACTTGAAACTCGAAATAGAGTTAACAGACACCCAACAACCACCATAAGGAGCAACGAGCGGCTTTTAAAGCTGAGAAAGCAACGCCCAGAACCTCACCCACATGAACCGTTGCCCACACTTCAATAATTCTAGCTCCGTTTGGACATCAACAAACTCCTGATCAGGCTGGTGGGATTGCGCCAATTCCACCAAGCAAGATTTTACGGAAATTCCTCACTCACTGCTCTATTTAACGCCAGAGGCCCACCACGTGCATCATCGCCCCTGATTTTATGACCAGCAAAATCAAAAAATGGAATAACGAGCATATTCACATTCAGCAACAACCCTCATTTCCACCTCACTTTCCACTAGCCCCATACTAGTTGTCTCCAAGAAAGAAGGGCTAATGACCTCTCTCAAACTCAGCCAAAAACTCACTTGCAGAACTTCCACAGGAAACAACTCCCAAATCATAGAATCTGCCAATAATCTCAGACCAGGACAAAAGCGGCCCATCATCGACTCTATGGGCACGTTAATTAAACTATTACCAACAGCCACCTCCATCCCCACAACAAGAACTGCATGCGGAATCCAGGTTTTTAGGGCACACTCTTCACTTTTCTTTTTAGAGATTCAGTGAAACTTTCAAACTTGACCTCGAAACCAGCATATACAGCAGAACCCTCCAGATTCGTCGCTCCACCGTCGTCCGGAATGTCGACAATGAACACACAATGCACTACACAAACTACAGGAAAGGCCAATGGACAACACCTAAAAATCACACCAGAGAATATATATCTAGACAAGCTCACACATTCTAACACGGCATATCACCAAAGCACAAGAAAAGCTAAAGAAGGCCCGACTGAAATTCTTTATGAGCTGCTGAACGATATGAACACATCAGACTCTTCTCCATACAATTGAAAACATCCTTAAGACTTGTCGAATGATTTCTGTTACTAACGCTATTGACAAAAACGGGCCAACACTTAGGAACCGAAGAAGGACATACCACAACTCATTTTCTTCCTAACGCTCACACCAAGGATTTAGACATACAGAAATAATATAAGAAAGAAAAGAAGCAAAGTTGGACAACCCATACAATATGATAAACCAACAACAAAACCAAGCCTTAATCTTCTTCAGTAATAACAACAACCCCGATACTAACAACCCCCTCACTCAAAACAAGCTAAACCCCATGGTCTACCAACAACACAGAAATAATTCAGGAAAAAGGTAAGCTTCAGCAGAAAGAAATACCATTAAAATGAAGGAAAGGTAATGTCTGCGACAACCAGCAATGGACAATAAATTTCAAACCTTGCTTCTCTGAACCCGATTCCCAAAAACCCCCAAAATAATTTTGGGTTTAAAGTTAAGATTCCAACCTTTCAGGCAAAACCACTCACCCAAATCAAGCTAAGAAGCGAAAAAGAGGAAACAACGGCGACAAACAACGAAACACTTCTTCAAAAATAGCAAACTTGAGAACGAGAACCACTACACATAGTCAAGAGACATACCGCTGAACAGTCAACCTCTTACGAATACGGAAACAACCTCTTTCGCAAGGCGGGTGCCCGCCTCCACCACCATCCTAGTAGCTTACAGACAGCTAATGAAAGGTAAACTAACAAAAGAAAGAAGAGAGGAGAAAAAGAAGGATCGGCGGCCAGCAACCAGCCTTGAGGGCTTGTGCCTCTTTCTTTTTTATTATTAAAGGGTCAGTTGAATAATTTTATTGATGAGGGAGATAAGCAGACAAAAATGGCTCCCAATGCTTGGACAAGTGTTCATTTTGTCTTATATTTTTTTGAAATATTTTAATGTTCAAAGTTTTAATTTTCGTCAAAATAATTTATATTGGATGGAAATCGTTAGTTTATAAACGATCAACATATATTACTATATTACTGACATAACATTTTCACATGTGATTAATTAATGATGTGATATATTTATTTTTTTGTCATTTATCATATCACTCAAAGTGATAATAGGTCATTCGTTATGTCACCTAAAATGATGACATTGTGCATGTCACATCATTCAAAGTGATGACGTTTCATGTTGCATGTCATCCAAAGAGATAATGTCTCACGTGACACGTCTTCAAATTAATGACATGATACATAATACATCACTAATTAAACAAGTGTAAAAATATCACATCAACAATATGTATTAATTGTTAGTTAACTAATTATTTTCATTCAACATAGACTAATTGGACCAATAATTAAAATATTAAGAGTTAAAATACTCTCGAAAAAACATAATTATAAAATAATAATATGTGCAAATACTAAAAAAAATAATTTTATCATTATGATTTGTTCAAGAAAATATATGATGTGGATAAAAGTATTAAATAAATGGCTTGTCCAACCTTATGGCACTATAGTAAAATAGAAAACCTAGGTATTGTTACACAAACCCTGATCTAACTTAAAGTTTGCTCTGACATCTCATACGCAACAAGAACATTAAGGTAAACTTCCAACTTTTTTTTTTTTTTGAAACTTTAAAACGAGGAGTGGAACACGAGGATTTTTCAGGAGGTCAATCATCCCAGTATTACTCTTGCCCAAATACATTTAACTGCGGAGTTCTGATGGGATCTAATGCATTAGTGTTGGTATGATTGCACCCGTAAACTTCCAACTTAGAATGTCAAAATCAGGAATGAAATGAAGGATCGATAGACTAATTGATTTCTTAAAATTTTTAAATTTTCATATAATTTTTTTTAAATTTTATTAATAATATGTTTTTGTACTTCTAAAATTTTATAAATTCTTACATTCTAAAATTTTATAAATATTTGTATCTCTTAACATAACATTTTATGTTATTTACTCGTCAAAACCTTTTACAAATCAAATTTTAATGCACGTCTAAGTGAAAATATAGATTTGTATAAATGAACTGAAACACTATGATTTAAATTAATTTAATGATACATGAAACTATTGAAAAAACAATGTAATATAAACAATGTGTTTAATCTACGAGTAATTTACAGAAGTAACATCTGAACCCCAATGGCAAACAATCCGGCGAGAGTCCAGCGTGAAGCCAAATA
Organism: Hibiscus syriacus; assembly: GCF_006381635.1. Classification (NCBI taxonomy): domain Eukaryota; kingdom Viridiplantae; phylum Streptophyta; class Magnoliopsida; order Malvales; family Malvaceae; genus Hibiscus; species Hibiscus syriacus. The sequence goes on along the minus strand of NW_024062950.1, from coordinate 91,442 downwards.
AGGTATTTCACCGTCACTACTTTCCCTGTCCCCCGTAGTGGCGGTCGGCGTGGTGGAGCCATTATAGTTTGGATTACTGCCGTACAACGATTGAATCCCTTGTATATCATCATCTTCCAGCTCCACTTTCCTCGTTCCCGAAGTGATCGTCGGGTACATAATCGCATCTTCCACTGACGAATGCCCCAGCCCCAACAAATGCCCGATCTCGTGGACCGCCACCGTCTCCAAATCCACAGCAGATGGAATCGACGACCTCGTAACGTCGCCGGAAACGACCCAGTTCTCGTCCGCATCCAAATGGAACCTCCCGCTCGTAGGAGAAAACGCGTGAGCCAACGTCCCTAAAACCCCATCGAACGGTTCTCCGTCTCCGTGGTCTCCGCTGTAAAAACCAATCGTGATATCGGCGGTGGAGTACGAATCAGTTTCCGTGAACGTCAGCGGCGTAACAGCGGACCATTTCTGGAAAGCGCTGGTGAACACGGCCTTCACCTCATCCGTCAATTCGTTTCCGGGTAAGAAAGCATACGTTAAGTCCCTCCTGTTAACAGGCCAACGCGGCGTTCCCGGGAAGAAAGTGTAATGACCCGTCGTGTGGAAGTGTCCGACGGTTTGGAAAGACGACGATTTACTGGAGTTCATGGAAGAGGTTCCATTGACAATATCGGCGTTACCGCACCTGGGTCGTACGATCTGTTCAAGAGTCCGATCATCGAGTTGACCCGTAACATTAAGGTTGAAATTCTGCTGGTATGCCTTCAAGGCCTTTTCAAGCTCGTCATCGAAATCGTCGGTAAAATTAGACGACGGAGAGTTGGGAATATAACCGAAGTTGCTGAAGTATTGTTTGAGCTTAGACAAACCATCTCGCGTTTCTCCCGAGTGGCAGCCGGCGAACTTCGTGAAGGCGTCCCATGCGGCGGCGAAGGAGGTGGCGTTCGGGTGTTGCTGCCATGGCGGAATAGCCGTTATGTTGGGCAATAATGTAGCCGAGATTGAAGCAAAAGAGAGCGAGATCAACAAGGTAAGCATAAAAACTCGATGTTCCATCTTCTTCTGCTTCTGTGCGGTTGACAATGGAAGATTAATGGGAGATTCATAGGAATGGAAATCGAAAAGTCTTGTGGGAAGCCTGCGTTGAATGTCAATTAGTCAAACATCATATAAAAAATTAGGAGATCATACGTTAAGGTTTTAAATAAGAGCCACGTTTCGTTTCATTCCTTCTTTCCTACACGTTTCCACCATCCACCCTAATTCTTTCCCATTACCTAATATCGTGAAAATTCTATTATCAAATTTATGTCCATCACAGTGTAAATTTTCTAAATTAGCCGCGGTCACACTGTGTTAATGGTCTCGACTAGTCCGGAGTAGGTATTGTAGGGGCAAGGACGACTCTTCCAACCTAGTAATCTCCTCAAATCTCAATCAAAACTAGAAGTTAGAATTTTTTAATCCACCATTGTCAACCATCAAATTAGCTTAAAATCGAACTATGTTAACCTTCTTACGAAAAGTATCCTTTCCATTATTGGGATATGATCGGCGATTGCTCCGCTTATCGGAAAATTGACCTCCTCTTTGAATACAAATTTGGATTCTTAGATTGTTTTGGAAGAATACTTTAATGTGCCATGTCATCATTTGGTGGTTAAAGTGAAAACGAATTAAAAATTTTGTGAATGTAATACAAGTTTTGAAAATTTTGGTGACTACAGTGAAATCATCCTAAAAGTTCAATGACTACAAATGTATTTTATCCATACTTTTATTATTATAAATTTTATAATTTTCAAAGGACTAAAAGATAGTTTTACCGAGAGGCGACCTAACCTTTGCGCCGCCTGCGCCTCTGTCGTATCCGAATGCATCCAAGTATTCAAGGACATTCAAGGGCCTACACAAAATGAAAGCGACATTCGTTTTAAAATATAGTTTTTTTATTAGAAAAAATAATATATAATAATTATATATCATGATAAAAAGAAAAGAGAACGAACGGTCTAAGATTGAACCTGAAAATTAACATCAATAGAAACTTCAATTCAACAAATTTCTTTTATTTATTATAAGTTTTTTCAATAAAATAATATATAGAATTCATCATGACAACGACATACCAAAATCATGTATGTATTACTATTGGTTGGTCAACCACATAACTTATAGGAGTTGTTAACCTATCATGTAGCTAGGGACGTGGTCAAATATACTTATGAATCAAGTTGGGTCCATTAATCCAAATTTTAGATAGTGACGCTTTTAGAAATAAGGTTTTGAAAATTTGATTATTAATTCACGATGCCACGACAATAGTCGTTTTATTTCATTATCATAAAAAAAATTTCTAATACGAACATCAGCATATGGAAGAACGAGCAACAGATTTCTTGAATTCGTATGAAATTATTAATATTTTAATTCGGATTGACCCGCGTCGCACACTTGATTTTGACGGGTGAATTTTTTAGTAGGAATTTTTTGTATACACAATGATTCGAACTTGAGACTATGTTTAAACGATATCAAGCTGCTTATCAATTGAACCAACCCTCATAATTAATAATCATTCTTTTTTAGTTAACATTGGTGATTTTTTTATTATAGAATGAATTTTTTAAGGAGTGAGAATATTATGAGAATAAGAGTAAAATTAATTATTTTAGATAAGAAAATGAAGTTATTTTTAAAGGATGAAACATTAGTTGGCTTGCTAATAATATTCATGGGACAACATTTATAGGTGTAGATATTTTATTAAAAAATGACCGATTATTAATTATATTTTCAATACATCTTAAAACGGAATTTTTAGCCCAATAATCCAGACGAGTGAATTATTTGGCCCAATAGGACAACAAGAAATTTATTTTGGGATCTACGGCAAATGTTATAGTGCCCATGGAACTCGTTATGCCGGCGTGACGAGTTCCATGAGATATATTTTTTAATAGGCCGTGTCACGTGGGTCTCACAACCCGAATTAATTTAATATATCTTAAGGGCATGACGAGTCCCAATAAAAATAATTTTTTTTTAAATTAAAAGCATTGAAAAAATATTTTAATGTTGATGGAACTGTCATGGCGGAGTGACGAGTTCCAACAGGTATAATTTTGAATTTGTTGACCGTTGAGTTGACTGTTATTGAACGAACAATTTAAAAAAAAAAAAATCAATGGAACTCGTCACACCGGAGTGACGAGTTCCAACGGTTAAAAATTTAACATTCATAACACACTACTCTCATCTCTTACACACACAAAACACTCATTTGATTTTCAATCTCTTACAACAACAAAATCTTTTCTTCTAACCAGAACATTATAAAATCTTGTAAAGATTCAAAGGCAATATGAGGTTTCTTGTAAAGATGTTTAAGACAGTATATTTGCAGGTTATATAATCTTTCCATTTGCTTTTTGTATGTACCAGAACATTGACTTTGTCTTTGTGAAGTTCAGAGTCATCATAAACCTTCAGTTTACTTCTATCTTTGTTGATATGCTCTTGTTGCTTCTAGATGTTAAATCATTGATATTTTACTGCTTCCATGTTATGAATTGTTAAGTAGTCTAAGAGTCTTTTCCTGTTGTGCAAAAGCTTTTGTGCATACATTTAATATTAGAGTAAGAACTAAGAAGAATATCCTTTTGATGGTTAGGTTGGTTGTTAGCTTTACAGTGGTTTGGGTATTTCTTAGCTATACAGAATTTTATAATAGCATTTGAAAACTATTGTGTTTGTAAGTGTTTTGGATTTTTCTTTTCTCTTTATAGATTCTTCTGTTATAATTGATATTCCTTTCTTATTCCAGACTACGTGTTGCAAGAGATTACAAAAGCAGGGTTTGTTGAACCAACAGCCATCCAATCTCAAGGCTGGCCAATGGCTTTGAAGGGCCGTGATCTCATTGGCATTGCTGAAACTGGATCGGGGAAGACTCTTGCCTATTTATCGCCTGCAATTGTTCATGTAAACGCACAGCCAATTTTAGGTAAAAATTTCACTTGTTATCATGATTTAATTTTCTCGGTATGTTTTTAATAACTGGGAGGGAATAACTCTTGGCTTCTTTGTATATGTTTTCAGCTCCCGGAGATGGTCCAATTGTATTAGTATTAGCTCCAACACGGGAACTTGCGGTTCAGATACAGCAAGAGGCTGCTAAGTTTGGAGCATCGTCAAGGATTAAAAATACATGCATATATGCGGGGTTCCAAAGGGACCTCAAGTGCGTGATCTCCAGAAAGGTATGCGGTAATATGCTTGGCTTGACTGTTACTCTGTATTTTGTTGTTCTTGAACTGCTTGTGCTCTCATACACACAGGTCTTGATTTAAGATGCTTTCTGACATGTTTATTGTTAGTTTAAAGTAATTGGTTATCTTTTAGTTTGTAATTGCTTAAACTTGTTGGCAGTAAAGGTGTTAATATTGTTTGTTGGATCAGGTGTTGAGATTGTTATTGCTACACCAGGAAGGTTGATAGATATGTTGGACTCACATCACACAAATTTGCGAAGAGTTATTTAGTTTTGGATGAGGCAGATAGGATGTTAGATATGGGGTTTGAGCCTCAGATACGAAAAATTGTTTCTCAGGTCTTTGTTCTTATCTTTCTCTTTCATTATGTTCTTCCCCTCAACCCCCTCAACTTTGCCCATGACAAGTTACTGCTTATGTATGAGGACAGTTCATTGTGAGCATAATGGATTCCCATGAAATTTACATTTCTTTAACTCGAGAATCACACTTCAAAAAAAAAATGAGATGCCAGACTTCGCTAGTTGTCTTGTTGCTTAATTTATCCTAGTGATATGGTGGAACTCAACACTTTAGGATGATGATAATGTTGACTTCAGAAGTATACACTAGTGCTATCAGTGTTCATGAAAAAAAAAATAGATTCATTGTTTTAGTTTACAGTACAATGCAGCCGTGCAACTATCTGAAGAAAAGTGACTTAAAAACTATAGGTGTTACTCTCCAAATTTCTATTTAGTAAAAAATATGTGATTGTGTAAGATCTCTATTTTTTATATAAGCAATCTCATTAATTAGCTTCGCCCTCCGCCTCACTCTCTCTTTCTCTAAGTGGTACTTATATTTTATGCAGATCCGTCCAGATCGACAAACTTTATACTGGAGTGCAACATGGCCAAAGGAGGTTGAACAATTGGCAAGGCAGTTTCTTTACAATCCATACAAAGTAAGATGCTTCACAATTTTAGCAATTTTTGCTAATTAGCTTCTCCTGTGAGGAAATGTGATCAATTGCCTTTTGTTTTGACATTTGATTTTCTATCTAATTCTTTTGCAATCTCCATTTATTATCTCATTTGTTTTCTCTATGTTATTTTATAACATGAAAATTTTTAGTCTTTCCAAATACAACTCTTGGCTTCTCAAATGTGCTAAATCTGATCTTAAGGCAAAAGTAGGATTTTGGCATGTGACTTTGTTGTTTATGATGTCTGTTATTTACTTAAACTTATTTTTCCATTTGTCTTTTGTACAGGTTATAATTGGATCTGCTGATTTAAAAGCTAACCATGCAATTCGCCAACATGTTGACATTGTTTCGGAGAGTCAGAAATATAACAAGTACAGAACAGAGTTTACTTTGTTTGAATGGGTTTTTGTTTAAGGTAAAAATAAGTGCTCAAACTATACCTAAAGAATTTTTCATTAAAAATAAGTTTCTAACGTTTCCAACGTTACACTTTAGGTGCCTGGACTGTTAATACCGTTAAATTCGACTGTTAAGTGATACGTTTCAGGCATATATAATTTCAAAATTTTTAAATAATTTTTTTAAATTTTTTAAGCCTAACATGTGTCACTTAACGGCCGAATTTAATGGCACACCTAAAAGTATAACGTTGGAAATGTTAGACACCTATTTTTAACAAAAAAATTCTTTAGGCACCTAAAGTTAACTTTGGGTATAGTTTAGTAACTTATTTTTGCATTAAGCCTTGTTTTTTTACCACTTAGTCTGTGTTGGTGTTTTAGATTAGTGAAGCTGCTGGAGGATATCATGGATGGCAGCAGAATTTTGATTTTCATGGATACCAAGAAAGGTTGTGACCAAATCACCAGGCAACTTCGCATGGATGGTTGGCCTGCTCTCTAGATTCATGGAGATAAAAGTCAAGCTGAAAGGGATTGGGTCCTTTCAGAGTTTAAAGCTGGCAAGAGCCCTATAATGACTGCAACAGATGTTGCGGCTCGTGGCTTAGGAATGTATATTAGTTAGTATGGGACCAGGGGGCTTACATTTCTAACTTGGCCCGGCCTCGTCATCTGGATTATTTATTAAATTTAGTTGGTGGCAGATGTGAAAGACGTGAAATACGTAATCAATTACGACTTCCCGGGATCTCTTGAGGATTACGTCCATCGCATTGGTCGAACAGGAAGGGCGGGGGCAAAAGGAACTGCCTACACTTTCTTCACAGCTGCAAATGCCAGATTCGCAAAAGACCTTATTGTCGTACTTAAGGAAGCTGGACAAAAGGTCAGTCCTGAATTGGCAGCGATGGGACGTGGTGCACCTCCTCTTCCATCAGGTTAGCTTACTGTTTTCCTTTTGGAACACGCAGGTGCAAGCAAATTCAATGAAATCGAATAATTTTAGTTAGTTCTCGTAGCATTTGCACGTTTAGATACTTGCTTTGTGGTGTTAAAGAAAACACTGGCGCATTGCCACACATTATGGAGATCATTGCTCTGGCTCTTCAATCCAATAGAAGTGAACCGGTTGAATTGCCAGATATATTACCTTCGACTTTTATGCATGAATAAGAATCTCCATAGCATGTTGTAAACAGGTTCTAAAAGCTTGATACATAATCTCAACTACTAATTTTGTTCATTTGACAAAGCAGGTCATGGTGGTTTCTGAGACCGAGGTAAGGGCTACGGTGGCGGCCGCCCTTGGAACTGATCAAGGAAAAGAGACCTCCATAAAGGGGTCTAAATTGTGTTTGTTAATTTGTTTTGACTACCACCTTTTGTTTTTGTGGGTTCAATTGTTATTACCTGTAAGACTAGCAGGAAGAACAAGCATAGATGTAAACTTGTAAATTAATTGTCTATTTTCAAGATTAACCATTTCCCCCCACTATATTTGACTTGCCTTTGTTTCCACTCAAATCCAATATTGCATTGTAAATATTATGGTTTGCATTTTAAACTTAGTCTAATTTATCTTTTTAAAGATAATTGTACGAATCAGTGACATTAACAAACGAAAAAAATATTTTTTATATTTAATTTTCCTAAGCATAACCTATATTATATATTTAATTTTTAGTATATTTTAATTTTATTTTAGTATCAACTCTCATGAAAGATAAAATGATGCAATTTAAGAGAACTAAAATTAAATTGATATAATCTTTAAATATGAAAGTTAAATTAGAATTAAATTAATAAAGTTTACAAATTTTAAGAATTAAAATTATTTTGTATCATATTTTAGTACAAATTTTTCTTATTTTGAACGAAAAAAATGACTTAATTATAATAAATTTTTAATTAATTAATTAGATTATAATATTTAAATTTGATAATTTACCACTAAATTAAGTGGAATGAAGTGTGTTTAACCCTTAAACTAAAATGTTTGGTGGCTAATCAAATCAAATAAGCAAGGGAGCAAGCAACGTGAGTGAGAGCAGAGAAAATCGAAGCTTTGCTGGAAAAGGATTCCCAAAATGCGCGAAAGTCCAAGCTCTACGATCACAAACCCAACAAAGGTATAACAAAACGAATTCTCTTCCCTAAACCATTTTTATATTTCTCAAACAATTCTCAAATAGCAGAGGTATTTGGTTGTTTGAAATTCGATTACTGCAGCTCAATTGAAGCAATTTCAGCAGCAACATAAAGGAAAGGATTTTCCTTCAACATCATCAGGTGCAGCAGCATCATATACAATGGGTCAGCCCCCGCCGCCGCCACCTCAGCCTCCAAGGGAGTCGTTTGCAAGACGTTACAAGTTCATTTGGCCCCTTCTTTTGGCTGTCAACTTTACTGTAGGAGGTGATTTCCTTTCTTTATGCATTTTTATTGTAGTTCTTGATTCTGTTTGTGATGGGTATTGTTGTTTGAAGTTTGAATAGATGAAGATGCATCATGACTACGATTTCTCTTGTTAGTTCATATCCCAAACATAGCTGGCCAGCCTGAATCCCCAGGAACTCTGATTATTTCACTCAACTGACCCAAAATATTTAGTTGAGCTGATGAGGAGAAAAAAAAAGAGCTGATTTTTCTGGTATTCAACCAAAAGAGGTGTTTTGATTATATAGATATATGTAAACGAGTAATCCCTAACTTTAGTACATTCACAACCTAAAAGTGCATCGAACTGATGGGGTTGAATGGTTGTAGTAAACATATTTACATCCGAACACTGTGCTATGGTATTCTCATAAATTCATTGTTACTAAACTTATGCACCGAGCATCATGGAGTGATTATCTCCATAATCGTTGAGACTTATAACAATGATGATGAGTGACTTGATTGCTTATTTGTTTCCTGTTTACCGATTGAAAGCTGCTTCATTGATTTTCTTTCCACATCAACATTTCGATGATAAGTTGCAAACTGGATTAGCCGTAAGTTATAACTGATGCAAGATTACAGAGGAGCAGATATTGAATAATAGCCATGGCATTCATATAGCCATTTCCTTCAGATCAAAGTTGGATTTCTAGTCCTCAAATCAGTGAAGTTTTTATTTTCATGTTTGTTTCGGTTTACTTTCTAGTGTTTTTCTTTTATCCGGTAATTACCGATAAAGAACCCGAATCATGTTCAAATGAGAGTAGCATGAGTAGTTGCTCATCGGTAAGAAAATGTCTTGATGTGTTGTATGGACTTCTAACAATTTCAGGTTCTGATAATTAATCGTAGATCAGGGAAGAGAATTAGCTATTGTTTGCAAGTGAATAGCATCTTTTTTCTACACATGTTGTTCACTTGAGGAGCACGTCTTGATTGATTTTCTTTGTTGGGCCGTAATAATTAGCATTAACCATCTCACTTCTATAATCGTTTAACCGATTTGTGGTTCACCCTCACCGGTTTATGCCGCTTTCCTGGTCGAACTCGACTTTTTAACATAAGTTTGTATTTGTCTGATAAAAATCTGTATGATTAATGCAGCTTATCTTTTCATGAGAACGAAGAGAAAGGACACGAGCATGACCGAAGCAGATGTTGATTTGAGCCCTCCTATTTCAACTGCTGCTCCTCCGGTTACCGAAACCCCATTACGTGCACCACCTATCGCACTGTATTTGAAGGTGATTGAACCGATTCCGAAGAACCAGCAGCATGAACTTTTTAAATATATATTGGAAGAGAAAAGGAAAGTCAAACCGAAAGACCCCGAGGAGAAGAAGAGGCTCGATGAAGAGAAAGCTCTACTTAAACAATTCATCCGAACGAAATCCACCTCAGTTATGACTTGATAATACATTGCTGAAACTTGGATCTTTTATCTTTCTTTCAAATTTTGGAAGTTGTGGAAGTTGTCGCCATGTTATTGCATATTTTGCTGTTCCAACCCATAATTTTTAGCCAATTTTTACTTTACAATGATAAACATGTCAATTAAATTAAGGTTCAATGGACAAATCAATGTTATCTTTTACGTTGCACATTTTGGCATGATAAGATCAAACATCTCTCCGTAGGATAACATACTTAATCTTTCGTTCTTGAATTTGCATGACGATAATGCCAACGGAAATTAAATTTAAGGGTAAACTACATCATTCTTGATTGAATTATACTCTCTTTCATATTTATTCACTGTACTTTTAATTTTTCTAATTTTTTCACATAACTTTTGAATTATTCATATTTTGATCGCTCTGAATTATTTTATTATTATTTTGTATGATGTGACCTTTTTATTATTATTAATATATAATAATTAAAAATACAAAATAAAAACATATGGTGGTTGAACGCCATCGCTGACCACCGTTGATCGTCGTAGATGGTGGTTGTTCGGTCCCAAATTCACGACTCGCTTTGTCTCAATATCGTGAGTCCGAATCTACCCTCCATTTTGTCAGAACTTGCTCTGAAGTCCATGAATTGAAGATTGAAAGTGAGGAAGTCGAAACGTTTCAGTCGAGATTCATGTGTTATGGTACATTTTCTAGTGAAACAACACCAGATTCGGACTCAAGGGGTTAAGACGAACTGACCTGTGAAATTTAGGACCTAACGACCACTATCTGCGACGATCGATGGTGGTCGAAGCCGACGGTGGCGTTCGACCACCTTCTGTTTTTATTTATATTAAATAATAGTAATAAAAAGTCACATCATACAAAAATAATAAAAAAATAATTCGAAGTGATCAAAACATGAGCAATTCGAAAGTTCGATGAGTAAATTAAAAAAATTAAAAGTGCGGTAAGTAAAATAGGAGATAGAGAATACGTCAGTGAGAAATAGTATATTTTAACCTAAATATAAAAACAACCATTTTACCATTAATTCTTCTTTTAAACTAACTCGACCCAAAAGTGAATTAAAAAATTAATATTACAGTGTCTAGTTGGAATTCATCAAATTCGATTCAAATTGTTTCCCTAGATATACGTGACGCTAACAACAACATGAATAAATAACGAGTTAAGGTTTCATTTTACAGAAAAAAAATTTTTTTCTAATATTATATTGTTTAATATAAATGTGTATATTGGTTAACGGTCCAACGATTAAGTTGTAACAAATCAATAATATAAGTGATTAAACCATAATAATTGAAAGTTAAGTGATCAAAATAAGATGAAAAATAAACACGAGTGACATCGGGTCTAGTTTACCCAAGTTATATTCTTTTTGGGGTCTGGCCGACTCAAAGCTAGCTGTTTCGCTCTATTCATCTCAAGGAAAAATGGTTTTATACCATTTCAATCAAGTCGCTTCTCACAAACCCTAATCGTACATTTTATATTCTCAGGTTTCAATTTATCTTCCTTTTTCCCTTTTCATTATTCTTCCAGTAACATTAACAGAAACTTAGGACTCAGATATTTCTAAAAGAATTTTCTTCTTCTTGAGCTGTTAGTTTTTTTTTCTTAATTCACTGTTTGGTTGTGCAGGCAAAGCGGATTTGGATCAAAGAGAAGAAGTGAGATCCCCCCCGGCGCTCAATTTGTTCAAGTACGAAGAAATAATATTTTCTTTCACTGTTTTACATTGGGAATTCAGGATTTTTTAAATGCATGGTTTTGATCTTCTAACTTCTTCCTTGCATCTATTTGTTTTTGTTAATTTATATATATTTTAGAAGAGAACTTAATATTGCAAAATCGGAAATAGATGATTAGAAATTTCAAGTTGGTCCAATGGAATTTGGTTTCTAATGTTTCAGAGATGGATATTTTATAGAACCAAAGGGATTTCAGTTTTTTGTTTCTTTCCTTTTGTTCTCCTGGTTTGGTGGGGTCCAATCAATAGAATGTTAATGTATCCTTTTCCCCTTGGTGGTTCTGATTTTCAATTTAGCTCTTTTTGTTCTGGTTATCAAATATGGAACATCTTTGGATCCTGTTGCCACTTACTATATGGTTAATGTATCTCTTTCGTCTTGGACGTAGACTACATAAATTTCATGAAGGTTTTGATTAACAGTTTTTATGTGAAAATGATGCAAGTATATACTATTTCTTTCATCGGTACTGTTCTCGTAAATGCTGATTTAAAAATAATTCAAATATTCATAAAAGCTGACTAAAGATTATTTTATTGTGTTATATTTTCCCAGTATAATTTAAAATGGCTGGGAGAAACCGCATTCCTCGCGAGGCCTTCAATGAGCGGCGTGGATTTCCTCCTGAAAGACCTTTCCACCGTGGTCCTCCTCTGCCACAGCGACCTCCTCATCCTGCGATATTGGAGGAAGAGCTTGAAATGCAACATGCAGAAATTCGGAGGCTTTTGAGTGATAACAGCAGGCTAGCAGAAGATCGAATGGCTATACAACAAGAGCTTGGTGCTGCAAAAGATGAAATTCACCATTTGAATCTTGTTATTGGTGACATTCGTGCTGAGCAAGAACTGCACTCGAGGGCACTTATTGACAGAGGCTTAAAGATGGAGGCAGATCTCCGTGCAACTGAGCCACTGAAGAAGGAGGCTGGGCAACTCCGTGCAGAAGTTCAAAAATTGAATAATGTTAAGCAAGAACTAACTGGCCAAGTTCAGACTCTCAAGCAAGATGTGGCCAGGATGCAAGCAGATAATCAACAGATATCTGTTCTAAGAGCAGAAATTGATGGCCTGCACCAGGAGTTGATGCGTGCAAGGTACATTCCCGAATCCTTTTTCACCTTTTTTTTTTCTTTTTTAAAAAATCCAAACAATTGAAAGTTTCTGTTGAGAGTTTAACTTGCAGTGCTAATAATTCATATATCCAATTATATATTTAAATGCTAAATTAAAATTTTATTTCGTAGAAATGCCATTGATTATGAAAAGAAGGCAAATATTGAGCTGATGGAGCAGAGACAGGCAATGGAGAAGAACATGGTTTCCATGGCACGTGAAGTTGAAAAGCTACGTGCAGAACTTTCCGTTGTGGATGGTAGACCTTGGGCTGCTGGTATGATCTATCTTAATTATTATCTGGCTGGTTACGTTCCACACTGTGTTTCCAAGATTTCTATACCATCTGACTAAATTTTCTAATATTTCCTACCAAGACCAGTAGAATGTAATGAAGTTCATTCTCCTTCCCCCTCTGTTACGATCTTATTATTTCATCTCATGTTTTTATATATTTTTTAAATTCAGCTCGTCGGAGGGAGACTGAAACTTCAGGAATCCTTAGAAGAGAGAACAATATCTTTATATATTTTTTAAATTCGGACTTAGGGCTTTATTATTTCATATGTCCCTTTAAATAAGGACCAGTTTCATTACATTAGAGGAAACCTATTGTTAAAAGAAAAATAAATAAACTGAAATAAAAAGCATAATCAAGAACCTAAGGAAGTAAATAAAATCACAACCTAAGCCTTAAATAGAGAATCAAACTTATATAATGGCCTTTCCTTCAATAGATGTGGTCCATAACACCATCCTTCATCTTCTTAAAATTACAAGTTTTAGATCTTGGGACCTTCTTGTGAAAAGTCTGAAGTTCAAATGGTCAGGTGCATTTTTTGGATTCCATTAAACCTGCATTGACGATTCCTGTTTTTTGCCTCGCACTTTTGGTCTGCTCAATTGAATGATAGTATATTTTTCTCTCTTCTTGTCTAGAGTTCATAAATAACGGTTTAGTTTATATCATGTATTCACTGTAGAGCATCGTTGTTTTATGTTGCTTCTAATCTCAATGTCTTGATAATTGGTGGCTCAAGGTGGACCATATGGAATGAAATTCAACAGTTCAGAGGGGGCTTTTCCTGCATCATATGAAGGATATGGGGCTCATCTGGTATCTTTGCTCGTGTCTTGTTTAATTTATTTGTTTGACCATAAATCTAATACATTGGGATTTTTTTCCCAATTAACACTTGTTTTTACTTAACAGGCTGCTCCTGATAAGGGTCCTTTTCATGGTCCTCATCCTGGGACTTGGGAGAAGCCTCGCACTACACGTCGCTAGGAGCCTAGGAGAGTTTTTGCTTGACGGAAGAAAGGCGAAATTGTTGCTCCATTTTGGAAATGCAAAATATTGGACAACATGGAGTTCATCCTCTATGTTTGCCTGCCAAATCAGTAATTTTTATCTAATACGTCATTAGTCATGTTAAGCTTCTTATATAAGATTCTGTGTTGCTTTCTTTTCATTGGTAGTGGAAGTGGTACTCCTTATATATACACGAAACCATAATATGATATTTTTAACTTCTGTTGGGTCAAATCTTCATCATCATTTTTTATTGTTGTTTGTTTTATTTTATTAACTGTGTTGTTTGAATATAACTAATGCTACTTTAGGTAGAAATTCTGCCCCTCAATAATAGTTAATCTTGGGTCCATTTGAAGTTTACGGCCCACGAATGAAGTTTTTGGTTACTACCTACATGTTAACATACATCTACCCTTTTGACCTATTCGGCAAAATTCCTGGAACCATCTGTCTTTGATAGTAGATCGTAGAAGGCTGCAATTATGTTTTATCTTGTTGCAGAACGATAATGTAGCTAATGCTACTTTAGGTAAAAATGCTGCCCCCTAAATAAGGTAGTTAATCTGGGGTCAATTTGAAGTTTACAACCCATGAATGAAGCTTTTGGTTATTACCTACATGTTAATATACATGATACCTTTTTGACCTATTCGGCAAATTTCCTGGAACCATCTGTCTTGATAGATCATAGAAGGCTGCAATTACGTTTTATCTTGTTGGAGAAACATAATGCAGTTTCCAATCGGACACAAACTGTATGTCGTAGTAAATTATTTTATTTACTAGGTTCTCATGCAACACTTGAATACTAGAATTTTTGTTGGAGGGCATTTTTCTCTTGAAAATTGGAAGTTATCACTTAGTGAATATCATCAGGGGGGGATATGTTAGTCTTGAGTGTATTATTTTCTATGTGAAATAAATGGGATATCATTTGCCATGTTATATTTTGGTTCTGGATATATGCATTTCGAGTATTTGACCTGGGAGCAGAAGTCTGTGGGTGGATATGGTTCGACTAGCTTCTAACAGTCACTTTATGGACATTGTTGGGAGTTGAATTAAATTTCGAATGCATGCTATTCCTTCAAAGTTGTGCAGGTTTTGCATGTAATTCAGGGCGTTATAATAAGTTGGAGTTTTGTCAGGAAAAGAAATCTGTGTAAATGGATTCTTCTCTCAAATGATATAGACATTTAATTGGATAATGAGAATGGCCTCATGCTCTAGAAGCATATTGTTTAAAGCATTCAGGTGCTGCCCTTTTTTGTGCTTTTATTAGCACTTATTTCTTGATTTCTGCTGTTGTGGCGTATGATGTATGGTTGCTGCAAAATTAGAGGACGTGCTTTTAGGTTTTTGGTGCTCTTCTTGCTAGCAACACTTAAGAGGAGAATCATTTGTCTTAAATTTACTCGAAGTTTCCTTTCGCATCCACTGACATATGGTGGTGTACTATTTGAAGCTTGGAGACCAAATGTTTTAGGGAATAATATAAAGTTGGTATGGTGCGTGTGCGAATGAGGACCTATTTAGATATCTTTCTTGGAATTTGGTTCCTATTTTATTGTTCGATTTTGGAAAATATTACTTGGAAAACTGATGAAAGAGTATTTATTTCCATATATTCTTATGGTCTGTTGAGAATTTGCTGAAGAGTTAGACCATAATTGGTTTTGACTTCTCGTGGATTTTGACTTGAGGCATCTTGGATGGAGGAAGTGTTTATCTCGGCATTGTTTGTAGAAGTTGGTAAAACTACTTATAATTTCCTATGATGATGGAAGTTTTAGAAAAAGATTTTACCAGCTAAGAAGAGTGAGCCAAATGTACACATTTGTGTCTGCAGTAGCAGTATTCATCTTGAGTCGTTAACATTTTCTCCCACTCTTACCAGAATTAAAAGAAAGTTTAGTGATAGGGATTGATAGCATTTTCTTTGATTGAGGGAATTCTAGTATAAAGCTTATACAGCAGGTGGCATATGTGATGGAATATGTTCTACACATAGAAAAGGATCTGGATTTTGGAAATATTCAGTTATTGAATCTGTTTGCATATATGGTCCAGTTCTGTGGGTACATCCTTTCAGAACACATGGTGCTCGGAGACAAAACTCACTGCCCCTTGACTGAATGAAGTTTGCTGTTCATCCTTTGATTAAATTCATATCCATCATCTGCAGTATTATACCCTGTCCGTAGAATCATCTGCAATTCTGCAGTTTGTTCTGGTGCAAGTCTACAGCTCTGCTGTCTTTTTTTGTACTGCAAAGTTACTCAGTGGACAACGTATTCCAGCCACCTACATAATTACAAGTAGTTCCGTTATTCAATGACATGAAAATATATCTGAAAGTTGATGGGAAGCCATGTGGAAGATGCTGACTACTGATCGGTACTTTCATAGGCAAGTTTTCTGTCTTTTCTGTGTGTTCCATGGATCTTCAATTTCTTTTTAAGTAGAACTTCCCTGACACTCTATCTTTGATTTCGTTCTCTTAATTTGGCATTTCATGCTGTATATAGTTAGACCTATCTGTAAGTTAATTTGGCATTTCATGCTTTATATAGTTAGACCTATCTGTAAGGTGGTTAACTCTAATAATGTTGTCGTGATGGAGAATATCATAATCTTTCATACTCCTTGCTAACTTCTTTAGATTTATACCTTGCTCTGGTTAAATTAGATTCCCAGTTAGTCAATTTATAGTTATATTAGTTAGTGGATATGCATTTGTCATTTGCCAAGGATTTGTACGAGGATAAGGTTTTGCAGACAAAAAGTCAGAGAGTTATCATGCTATCAGGCACTTGTTTGTACCAATTTGTGGTGAGATATTCCATTGGTTGTGCCGGAACTAGTACTCTTGGATTGGAAGTTGAAACATTTAATTCCAAGTGCTCAAGGATGATAGAAGATAACAGTTCTATTTGGAACATTTGGTTGGATGCTTCTAGATTGATCGATTCACTTGAAAATACATACAATTAAGATATTCATTAAAGTTGGTTTAGAATTTATATATCTTGTACAAGAATTACAAATGGTGTCACTGCTGAGGATTGTTGTTTTTCTTCCCCATTTAATTGGAAAGGAGCTGGCCAAGCAACAGTCTACGAAGATATCTAAGAACAACTTTAGTGGCTTCTTTAACTAGATAGAGAAAATCTGTTGGATTGATTAATCACACGTACAAGCTAAACTTGTTTTCCTGCTCTGATATTTTGATGCTAGGCTATTGGAAGAAGTGAAAAATTTGTATCTCTGACTACATATTGCAATATCTTTATTCTTAATGGGATCAAAGTCTGAATCATTCTGTTTCTATAGCTGGAGCACTGTATTATAGGATAAGTAGTAGTAGTTTTATCCTACACATGGAGTCTGTGAAAGGTGGAATTGGCTGGATGCAAACCTCATCTGAGAACAGTTTCCTTGTTTTCAGAATTATGTTTTACTGCATCATGCTAACAATGTGAAGGAAAATAGATCTATTTTCTTCGAAGATGTTCCCTTGATCATGGACAGTTGGATGAACATTATTAGACAGACGCTATTTGCTTGCTGTCCTTCACATAACCAAAAGATATATGGAAAATACGACTAGCAGTTCTGAAGAGTTGTTGGCCTGAAATTGTTAGTTACGAATGTCATGTTAATGATATGTTTACGTGATTGTAGAAATGGAGCAGGAATAGATGTGATTCGTGGATTGATGCATTGCTTGCAAGTTCTTTTACACCAGTTAATATATAATTTTGCAGTTTCCTTAGATCATTTTGGTGGTTAAATAGAATTGTTGCCTGTTTACCACTCACCTGAAGATTCTTTTTATTAGTCAACTTCCCCTACAATGAAAATTGATATTTCAGTTTCTGGATTCTTCCTAATTTTATGTTTTTAATGTTTGCAGATGAGAACCTGCATGCATCATGCAATAAGGTGAAGAAAGAAGATCATGTATATATCTTACATGAGATTGAGGAAATATAAATGAATGAGGTAAAGTTGCATACATGCATGTTCTAGACAAAACATGGAAGAAAATGGAAAAAAAGGATCTTTCTGAATGTGAGTTTATTGGCATACATGCATGTCAATATTAACCATCTCTTTCTGTTGCCAGTCATTCTCAGATATCCCGGAATCTCCAGTAATGGCATGATTCTATCGCAATTCCCTTGCATGATCATTGATCAACCATTTAGGTTTTCATATAAACTCGTTTCAGTTAATCTAACATTTTCATGAAATGTTTTACTGTCTTATCAATCAAAAGAGGTTTATACTTTGCATGAATATCCTTATCTGAAAAAAACATTTTCTTTGATATCACAAATTGACCTACATGATTAGCTTGCATGCATGACAGAAAAAGTAGACCTAAATAATTTGATATTCTATGAAAAGCCAATCCTCCAAATTACAACGCGCACACACACACATACATACATACATAACATCGTCAAAAACAACTGGCATACACAAAAGTTATATTATTACAGCCTCATGCATTGCTTGTTTATGATCTGTAGTATCTTTGCTTCACATGCCATTTCCTATTGGCCATGCCCACTTCTTTCTGTTTTGAATCCAACCATTATTGCTGACCCTACGTCTTGGTGTAGTCTTTTCTCCAACTTATCCTTCTTTTGAATGGAATGGGTAGTTTGGACTTTAAACATCTCGGGCGTATTAATATAAATATTATAATAAAAATAAAGATTATTGCTGAAGTTTATGTAATTAAAGTCGAGGTTTTTTTTTGGTCTAATTTTCTATTTGAAGGTAATCAAAGTCAAGTTTTGAGATTTCAAATATATTTACAAAAATCAAGATTTTTTCTTACAATAATACTATAATTTACATTAACAAATTTACAATTCTACATTAGAGATTCAAGTCGTAGTCAAAGACAAAAAAAAATAATAGTATTAAAACTCTTGGTTAATTTTATGTTTAGATTTCATAGGTATTCGTGAAATTTGTGTGAAAAAATATCAAAATTAAAATAATAAAGTACTATTAAAAATACTAAGAATTTAATTAGAATAATTAAGTTGGAGTGAGAGTAATTAAAAATGATATTAGATTTTTTTAATTGTAAATTTAAAGTATTTATCCCATAACATTTGGGCGAATGTCATTTGAGAGGAATTAATTTGTTAATTTCAAAATTGACAAAGACATAAATGACGTCAAAACTAAAATGTTTAAGTAAATTAATTATGATTTCAGCATTTTGAATTAAAAACATTTGTTTCTTTGAAATGTATAAAGATTATTATTTTTATTTTTTTTAGTAGACGGATTAAAATAATATTTAAAAAAAAAAAGAAACTGAAATACATGTCATCTTTAAAGACATCGTCCCGCTCCCTTCATAAACGCTTTATTGCTTAACCCCTACCTCCACATTTCTCCTATCCTTTCTTGCCCAAGAACAAAGCCTTCGAGACTTTGTTTTGTCCATGACAACCTATGGCACGATCCCCGACTTCCTCATTGCCCTCGGCAAACATTGAGTACCTATCTCGAGCAAAAGACCGTATCAAAGAGGGCCTCGGAGCTCGACGTCCGTGGAAACTCATGTTCGACATCCACTCCATCAACTTCCCTCGAACTCTTTCTGAAGCCATTTCCAGGTTCAAAACTAACGCATGCTACTTCCGCATGAACTATGCCATAATCGTGCTCATCATCCTTTTCCTCAGCCTACTATGGCATCCCATCTCCCTCATAGTCCTTGTTATCATGATGACCCTTTGGTTGTTCTTGTACTTCCTACGGGACGAACCCTTGGTTGTTTTTAACAGCACGATTGATGACCGTGTGATGCTAGTTGCGCTGGGGGTTTCGACCTTTGTGTTCTTGCTGTTGACTGATGCCACTGGCAACATTTTGGCTTCGGTTTTGATCGGTGCAGTTGTCGTCTTGTTGCACGCTGCATTGAGGAAGATCGATGATTTGTACGATGAAGAAAATACTGGCTTGATTTCTGGACCTTCACCATCTTCATGACTCTGGGTTTCTTTGTCTCTTTCTATTCACATGCCTTACAAAACTAGCCATTGTTTAAGTGAATAGTTGATGATAATTGGCTGAGTAAACTGTATGTTGAAAGAGTCTGGTTATGGTTCTTGTTCTTGACGATCGATTTGTATTTTTCTCTGTTTTTTCTGTTATAACATAGCCTTTCGCTTTCAGTTTCACACCGATTCCTTGGCTTGCAAGTTACTTTTTCAGACATTAGCGTCGGATACAAGTGTCGGTCTATTTGTATTCATATTGCTGTTTAAATATGCGTCAAATATAAATGTCAAATACGAAAATGTGCAAGATAGATGTGTGGTTGTTAGGGATGGACTGGGGTCAGACTATTACATCTTTCTACTCGTCACTCAATTTGATTCGATTTGAATTTAAAGAGATTTTATTCGATCCGAAAATCGACATGATTTTTGGATAAAATCTTGTAACCAATCAGATAATACACAAATATATATTTTTATATATAATTCATTTTATTAGATAAAATAGAAACAGTCTTATAAAATCGGGTCAGAATCGTCTGGTTCGGAAATGCCCATCCCTAGTGATCGTGGCCATAATGATAGAACTCATATGGGGCGTATAGCTTGATGGCAAAAAGAAAAGGTTAAAGAAGGCAAAGTAAAAGGCCTTTTGACATGTGATTTGAAGTTTGAAGCCATTACATATGCAAGAGCCGAATCCTGTTTTGTAAATTAATGTTTGGGATAATCTGATGCTAATGTTTGGCTTGTCCTACATTGGATGTCCGGTTATGCCTTTTGCTATGGTTCATGTGTTTTGGTTCTGAAATTCAAACAGGATATTTTGTTGGAAATCCATTTAATTCAATTAATGATGATTAGTAATATGATTAATGGAATATATGCAAAAACGAGCTTGATCGATACCATTTATTAACGTTTCTTTCACATTTATTATATTACACACGCTCGTATCGTGTCACTGATATGTGTTCTAGCAAATAACCAACAAAGATAACAGCAGGCTTCTCTTGAAATTGAAAATGGATCATTCATTTTTATGGAACTGGCTTTGCTAACCAAAATCCAAGCATCCTGAGCTCTTTTACATGCTTCTTTAGTGGTTTGATCACTTACACCAGTTGGTTGGTTATTCAGCCTGCAATATGTTGGTTCCACGGTCACCATTTGAACAATTTACAGCATCCGACTGTCTTCACATCACCGGAAATAGAACAAGCCACGAAAGTGATGACGGATCTTCAGAGCAGCCTGTTGCCTTTATCGGACCGAGGCGGCATGCACATGGAGTATATATAACTGCCTTTGCCAATTTTAAATACGATTATCTGGTAGACTCATTTGATTACCCCAAATGACACGACTTACTGGATTTGTAGGTATGCAAGGGCTAGGATGAGGAAGCACTAGGAAAAAGGGAATGAAGTTGGCAATTTACATGAAGGTCAGGTCCAAAAGGGAGGCATCCCAGTGCCCGGTTGTATTATGTAAGCACAGTTTCGTGTCCCTATTTTGAAGGGCTGACTTAATTTTCTAACATTGTAAAGGCAGATTTCAGTGCATTTATGAAATGGATTATTCACCTGGTAAACTGTTCACTTTTTGCATGGATGGTCAGTTTTTGCTTATGCTAAATACCCGAAGCTAACGAGTTACTTGATCCTATAGAGTTAGAATTTTTATTGAAATTCGAGTTGAGTCGGATTTAGGGTAAAAAAAATTCACCCAACCCAAATAATTATTATAATACCCCAACCAATTCATCATATTTGTTTTCTGGAAATAGGGTTTTAGGTATAACCACACTGAATTTTATGAAACGGCTGAGTTTTCATACAGAAAAATACATGATTGTTCAAAACCTGACCAAAGAACACAAGAGGAGAAATCAATGTTACAGACAACAAAACAACCAACCCCATTGGCTTCACTTGTGTCAGAGCACCCCATTAAAAACAGGGTAAGAAAAAATTGAACCTTCTGGTATGACCCATCTTTCTGCAACTTTCAGCCTTGTGTCATCGTGAGAGAAACATGCAATGGCCGGGTAAATTTCATGTTATGGAAAAAGAAACGAGCTTTTTTACTGGTAAAATGATAAGGATGTTTCACCATCTGTTTGAATAAATGACTTCAAAATCCCACGACTTCAAAGCCCCGAGTTTTGTTTGTTTCTTCATGCAAAGACAAAATTGCAGACCAATTCTTTTGTCGGCTTTGCCTGTTTCAGTCTAAAACAAAACAATGGGGAAAGCAAAACCAGTCTTTTACCATGAACTGAAAAAGATACATTTTTTACTTACTGCTCAACAATAAAAGATTCAAAGCAACTGCTCCCTCCCCTGCCTTTGCACTGTCAAACAAAATCCCATGCCCATAGACATGTGAAAGAAGGTTATATAGTATGATCAAAAATCTGTCAGCATTCTTACAGTCCAACTTCGGGGTACGTGACTATCCTTCCCAACCGAGGTTCAAACTCAGATTCTCTCCTTAGGAGTACAATGTGCCTACGATTGCACCAATATCGAATCACATAAAGATTGAATTACTTGAATTTATAGTACAAAGCATGCAAAAAGAGGGGGAATGAAGCAAATTTCTCAAGCTGATTCATTGACTTAATTAGAAGTTGCATATTCACCATAGCTTTTGAAAATGGGCATTTCCAAAAAGAAATACAAAAACCCTACTAAAATCCTTGCTTCCAAAACTACTACTGTACAAAAGCAAAATCTAAACACTAAAAGAAAATACCACGGAAAGGCGACATGTGTAACACATGTATATAGCTTACCGTGTGTTGAGAAGCCCAGTAAGCAAGCCTTTTACAAATGATCTTCACATGAAGTCAAGGGAGATCTTTCCGCTGAACCTGTCTAATGAATCACTCGTGAGTGGTCCGCTGTAATGCCATTGCTGCTCTCCCCATAACCGACCACTACGGTTGCCAACATCATAACCTGGCGATGAGTAATTTGCGTTCATGAGCACATCACCTTCCAATATGCGGAGCACCTGTTGCGAAAGAGCATTCAAGCAATCATCAACCAGCATATTCAATTTGACTTCAAAATTCATGATTTGACAAAGAAGAGATTTCCGTAAACCCGAAGGCATTGGTTCCAAATACATTACATTCTAAGCAACATAATCTGATATCTAACCATACATGTCTTCCATTCTGTATTCGAAATCGGAAAATATACAGCTAGAAAAATAACAACCAGAGACGACTGTTTATTCGAAAAACACTTCAACACAACTTCAATAGTGAATCTATGTTTCTGTTGAGTTTGCATTGGTTTTAAGGCCACAAAGATCGTATATAAAAATAACACTAAGAAAATAATATATTGCAATAAAGTATAAAATTTCTGAGTACCTGTGACATGCGAGGCCTAGAATGAGGATCCCGCCTTAAGCATAATGATGCAGCATGAAGCATGCAATAGGCCTCGTGTTCAGAATAACGATCCTCCAATCTGGGGTCAACCAATTCATCTATAGCATATTCTTCCAAAAGTGGACGTGCCTATTCAAGATTATAATATAAGCAATAAGTAATCTTGTTTTGGACCTTCATTCTTATGACAGATGGCACCATGTATTATAAAAATTAAGTTACACACGAGTAAAGACTAGTCTCTTGCAGCAAGATATACAAGCAGAGTTTCAAAATTACCCATTCAGTAAGACATTGCTGGCCCTTTGGCCTATTAAGGTCCACAGCTTTCCGTCCAGTAACTAGTTCAATTAACACCACTCCGAAGGAATAAACATCGGCTTTTTCTGTGATTTGGCCACTTTGAGCAGATTCTGGTGCCAAATACCTATATCACAGCATAAACGATTATTGAAATCTTCAATGGCATATAGGGAAGGTAAATTATAAAAGGGTAAAAAAAAGTCTTCGAAGACTACCCAAATGTTCCAATAACTCTGGTTTCCACTCCAGTATCACCGTCAGGTTGCCATCTTGCAAGGCCAAAATCACCAACCTATTAAAACCAAAACTGAATGAACACCTGAGTTTGGAAGTAATACTAATGCGTATGTTGGGAAAATTAAATGCCAACTGAGTGAAACCCTTTAAAATTTGAACACCAAAAAAAAATATTTTCATAGTTTTCGCATCAAAGATATTTTACTAGAACCAAAAAGATAATAATAATTAAGGATTCTCCTTAATGTCAAGGCAAGAAATAAAGAATTCTTTCAGCTTGTAAATACCAAATTCAAAACGATGCAGAGTTAGAAAGTCTGCATACCAAAGGTTCAAAATCATGGGTGATGAGGATGTTGTTCGGCCGCATGTCACGGTGCACAATGCAGCCAACTCTGCATTCTTCATGTAGGTATCTCAGACCTCTAGCAGCTCCTACTGCAATCTTTTGCCGAGCAGACCATTCTAGAGGTTCCCGATGACGCCCTGAAAGACATGAAATTTATGGTATAGTTAAAATGATGGTTTCTAGATATATAAAATTAAAATAAAAAGAAAAAATAAGTATGACCGACCAGTCATTTTCTTTTTTTCCTACAAACTTGATTCTGATTATGTTAACCTAACTGCAAGTAACTTCAGCTATCAATAGTTTTCGAGTTCTGCATTTCTTTTCCTTACAGAATGTTGGGAGGCAAGTCAGGCTAGAGGGTAAGGTGGTTGGAGAAACTTCTAATTCAATTGCATTAGAACAACATGAAAAGTTTACTGATTTATTCTACTTCAACAAAAAGAAATACCATATAGATGAGAATCCAGGGATCCATTGCATATGTACTCATAAACAAGCAAGCGCCTTCTATCCTCGATGCAGAATCCAATCAGCATAACAACATTCCTATGCTGAGCACAGCTCAGGACTTCCACCTCTGAGCAGAACTCAACATCTTCTTGAGAACTAGCCAATTTGTGTTGCTTGACTGCAATCGCCTGACCATCAGGGAGTAGCCCTCTATGAACAGATCCGAACCCACCCTCAGCCAAGAAATTAGCTTGTGAAAACCCACCAGTTGCAAGCTCCAATTCAGCATAGGTAAACCACCTTGGTGGTTTTCCAAATACAGGTGCCTTATGCTGACATATTGAACACAATGAAGGAGGGCCAGGAGGGGCATTTCTCGATAATGAAACTGCATCCCTCACGTTTCCACTAAATTCAGTATCACTCCTAAAACTTGATATTCCAATGCCAGCCTCTCTATCAAATTCTGAAAATTTCTCCAGCAAGCTTTAGTTGTTGAAGCTTGGGCCCCATCATGAACCCTTCCCGAAGTTTCTTCAAGGTGTCGTGAGGATTGATGATGAGAAGTAAGATACTCTGTTATCCATGGTTGGAACCAAAAACTCGTTGAAGCTAAGGATAAATTTTCACTCTCTGAGTCGGAACCACATTCATCAAGATCCTCAATTTCTTTAATGACCAATGATTCCTCCTTCTTCAGGTCTCCATTCCCTTCTGAGTTGAAAAAAAGGAGAAGTGCCTGGATCGGAGCTCGATACTGAAGAAGTTCCTGCTTCAGTAGTGGTAAATGGTGTCCCAAGCTCTGGACTACTAGTTGGAGTGGCAACTGGCCCTTGAATAGAACCAGATGATGCATCTTTGTTTTGGGGATACTTTTCAGATGCTTCATCTCCCCCAGAATTTAATAGACAAGAAGCTTCAGCTTCCTTCTCAGGTGATCCAACCAAATTTAAGCGGAGAACTTTTGCCTGTGAATTCTTCATAACCACAATGTGGCATTGCAACTCCTCAATGCATCGTTTTTCCTCGTGCTTGAGCTGCCTAGAAAATCCAAGAAACGAAGTCAAAAGGATGGGGAAATTCAAAGAGTAAGTATCTACCCTTTTGGATCAAACACAAAAGAAAAAGGGGAAAGGAAACTAAAGGAAGAAGAAATAGAGGAAACAGGATGTTACTTGTCCAATACAACCCAACTAGCTAGGGCTCGCTTGGCCTCGGCAGCCACAGCTCCAGATGGTGATCCAGAAACAATTTTTATCTTGACATTGATCTGTTCAGTTAGGTTGGGAAACAAAACATTACCAGGCCATGACATTTAGATAAAATAGTAATCTAGTCGAGAGCAAGTTATTTACCTTGTTTGGATCATAAACATCATGAAGCTGGAGAATCATCTGTGAGCAGGAATCAGAGATATCAGATTTTTTCTCTGAATTTGATCCTGAGTGAGACTTCCTACTGGCGCAGTCCCCGGCAAATCTTGGAAAACTCCATTTTCTACCTGCAGGAGTACAGCATTTAACCAAACCACAATCATTCCTAATTATGACTCTTTCAAGTTTTGATCACATTTCTCTGTGCCACGACATAACTTAACATGCTCGTGGAAACAAAAAACACTAACTTCTTCAGACAGAAACGCTAATTATGGTACACGGTATAACCAAACCACTTGGACAGTGGGGTTCAAAAGTTACCATGTGCAGTAATCAATGTTTCAAAAGCTTAATAAAAAAACATATATCACTATTAACATGTGAAATAGTCCAATACAGAAAATGCCGCACGTAGAATCAAAACCCATATAAAACAAGAAAATATTACCTGAGCCAGGTGAAGGAACAACAACAAGAAATGTAATGCAATCTCCAGGTTGAACAACATGAGTCAAAGCCCACGCTAAAGCAGTCTTGGGAATTTCTTTGGACGCCTTAACAGCAACGACAACTTTCTCTGCTGCATTCGAGCCACTTTTTTCCTGTTTCCCCTTCTGTTCTTGACTCATTTAGCACCAAAAATTTCTACAGAACTTTCCTCACTTAACATATTCAACTCTCAGAAACCAATGATCATTGTAGAAGCCAAAACAACAAGTCTTAAAAAGACACAAACAAAACAAACATTTGCATTATTGATCTGACCCCACCATATTGGCTTCTAGGACATGTACTACCGACATGGCTATCTATTCCATTCCAGATAAATAGATAATCTGCAGAGATACAGAGAGATACCAGAAACGAGGACGGGACCCTTTTCACTTGTTCACATTAACTCCTCAGAATAAGTCACCCTCCAATGAAAAAGAAAAACATTTTCCTAATTGCAAAATTGAAGAAGATATAGCTAGCCTTTTGTCTCTGAAAATAGGAAACTAAGTTCTTTAGCTTGAATTAGGCACTGCATTGAGAACAAAACCATTGTTTGACTGCAAAACGACAGCAACCCCTAAAAGTGAACTTCAATAAGTCTAATCAACACAACTAGCTGTGCTTCTTTTTTCTTGGAAAGGGTTCAAATTTCGGGGTCAATAATAAAAGCTAACAAGAATAATGAACCGTGTGAAATTTGGATCCAGAGATCAGTTTTCCCACCCTTTTTTTCTTGTTCAATGATTTATAGAAACAGAACAAAAATCCAACTGTTAGATTCTTTTGTGTATGAGTCCATACAAAGATGATCAAACCACAATGATTGTCAGGTAACAGATTTCTTGCAGGTGGATTTGACTGCCGAATTTTCACCACTAGCAAATAGCCTCCATTCGAAACCGTAACAAGTCAAAAGGAAGCACCCTTTTTAAGCCTCAAAATTCAAGCCACAACCCAAGTTTAAATCCTGCAAAAATTTGTGCAAAAAATATATAGAGATCAGTACTTTAAAATTTTGAACAAACATTCAAACCCTGCTTGTTTGGCTAGAAAATGCAAGAAAAAAACAAGAATTATCAAACTAACAACATGGTTTTCCCCCCTTCTTCTCTTTTCAATAAACAAAACCCATAACGACAAACCAGCAAAATCTTAAAAAAGAGTAAGAAAACAAGACCAGATCCCTTGCAACTCCTTGAAGCAGAACAATAATAATAATAATAAAGATACTCTAAGCCCAAACGTGCCCTTGATTTTAATATTCAAGGTTCATCAATATTCTCATTAACTAAACAACAAAGTAAACAAAACAAGAGACGTAGAAAAACATTTTAAAATACAAAAGAAGACGAAGATATACGAAACCAAACATTACCAGCTAACTTCCTTTAACAATTCAAACCCCATAAATTTGTTTTTAAACAAAAACTCAGACGCCCGTTGACAAAAAGGAAGCCACTTTCATTTGAAAAAAATAAGAAGAAGAAGAAGAAAGGATTACTTTGTTGAAGAAAATATATACAGAAAAAGGTGGGAAACAAAAGATTTCGTACCCAGACACGAAAGAGTTACACATCCGTTTTCATTTCAATTTTATTTATTTATTTTACCTCATACTATGGTTTTAAATGAGACGTTAGAGATCGCAAGTTACTCGAGGTTGATTCGATCAAGACTCGATAAATATTCGGATCGATTGGACTCGACTCGAGTTCTTAACGAGCCGAAACGAACTAATTGATATTCGATTCGAAAAGCTCGTAAGCAGCTCAAAAATATAATATATTAATATTTTATTTTTTAAAAAATAAATTATTAATAATATTATTATTTATGTATTAATTTTTTTAATACAGTAAGATTTTCATATATTTAAGATTTAGGTTTGAGTTCGAGTTTGAAGCTTCAATCGAGTTAAGTTTAAGATTTTTTTCATTTCGAGCATTTTCGAGCTGCTCACGATCTTCGGTTCAGGATTTCGAGTTCGAGTCGAGTTTGGAAATTTTAAACTCGCGAGTTTTGGAGTCGAGTCGAGCTCCATTTCAGAGTTTTTAAGTCAAGTCGAGCTCAATAATACTCGAACTCGAATCGACTCGTTTACACCCCTACACACTTCTATTTTCTTCTTTCAGATCATCTGAGCAACAATAAAAGAAAAAGAAAGCAAAGCTTAAAGAACTAATGCGGATAAATATTTGTTTGTACCGTATCTTCTTTTCATTTAAAAACAAGGAAGACGAGATTGTTATTATAAAGATTTGGGAAAACTATGTAGTAGTCGCCTGAGTATGGGTACTTTCATTTTACATCCTCTAAATATAAAATGTTATAAAATAATCACTAAAGTTAACATAAGTTACAAGTTGATCCTTTGTCATCATTATATGACGTTTAATAAAATTAGTATAATAATAAATTTAACCATTAACCTTCATAAATTATTATATTTTGGTCTTAAAACCCAAATTTTATTACTCAACATTTAAATGTGACACCAATTTAATTTTTCTTCTGACCCATTTTCTATTTCTTCTCATTATTGTCTTCCTTCACCATTCAACCTGACATCATCTATTTAATTCAACTTAATTCCCCTCTTTCATTCCCCTAACTCAGTAAAACTATTTTCTAAAAAAAATAAGAGACTATATATATAATTTACCCTACTGATTTTTGAAAATGTCTGATTTGTAATTATGTTAACTTGAGTGATTATTTTGCAACTTTCCATAATTAATAGATCCAATTAAAAAGCATCTTATAATTGGAGGACTATACATGTAGTTTATCCTAAAGATTTTAAAGCACAATCTTTTGCCACTATAAGCTGTGTGAGTAATCTTGCTTGAGAGAATAAGGGTTTATTTACCATTAATCAAAGAAAAAATTCTATATGGTTAGTGTTAATGATAAGTATCATTAAATTAATTTATAAAACATTAAATTATAAATTATTAAACATATAATTATAAACTATTTAAAAATATAAATGTAATTTAATTAAAATATAATATTTATAAAACATTAGTTTTTAGGGTAAACTATACTATTGACCACCAACTATTTACCCCTTTTACTTTAACCACCGATTTTTCAATTTTATCAATCAGATCAAGTAACTATTTAAATCTTGTCCATCAGGCCACATGTCGTTAAATATTAACGGATGAGATGACGTGACATTTAATAAATTTTGTATAATTATATATTTAGTCTTCATTACTTACACATTCTATTAATTTGGTCCTAACTTTTAATTAATTCAATAAATTTAATCTCCAATCAGATGGTGACATGGGTCACTATACGATTTTTACATCCAATCAAATGGTGTCACGTGTCACCAATTAAATGAATAGAAAATAAATTGAATAAATAACCATTGTTGGTGAGGTTTGAACCCAAGACATAAGAAGAGGAAGCAAATGCCCCAACTACTAGGATGCACCATTCAAATGATAAACCTATCACGACATAATATATATAGTTAATGACAATAAAAAAAGGGAAAATGACCTAATAAGAACTCCAACATTAAATAATTGAATAATACGATAATATGATATATATATATATATATATATACATAAATATTATAATTGATTAATATGTGAATGTATTTTATCTATATTTTAAATAATTTTAATGAAAAATAAAAATAATTTTAATATATTATAATTGTAATATAATGAAGAGGTTTGTTGACTTGTAATTTTCCCGATAGTTGAAGGCTTATCGTATTAAGCATTTTAATTTATGCATTGACTTGTTTATATCCATGTTATAGTAAAAAAATTATATTTTATTATTTATTATGGAAACTTTATTTTAGGGTTATAATATTTTTTATATATATTTTATATTTTCATGCTATTCAATTATTTCAGGTTTGAGTCCTTATACGATCATTTATTACCATTAACTATATTATAAATTATATAGATTATGTTTTGTATACTATGTAAATTTAGTGGTCTAGCTTAGTTGTTAGGTTGTTCAATTTTTTGGCTTGCGTCCCAGGTTCAAACCCTACCAGCAGTGATTATTGATTTAATTTATTTTCATTCATTCAATTGGTGACACGTGACACAATTTGATTAGATGAAAATTTTATTAAAAAATATTAAAAATCCAATCACACAGTGACACATGTCATCATCGGATCGAGGATTAAAATTATTGAATTAAATAAAATTTAGACAAATTAATAGAATATGTAAGTAATGAGGACTAAATGTATAATTATGAAAAATTTATTAACTGACACATCATCTCCTCCGTTAATATTTAATGTCAGGTGGCTTGATTGACAAAATTTAAATAGTTAGGTGACTCCATTGATAAAATTGAAAAATTGATGGTTAAATTAAAAGGGGTAAATAGTTAGGTGGTCAATGACATAGTTTACCCTAAAAAATTAATGTTTTATAAATATTGTATTTTAATTAAATTACATTTAGATTTGTAACTAATTTATAATTATACGTTTAGTACTTTATAAATTAACGTTTTATAAATTAATTTAATAGTGTTCATCATTAACAGTGTTCATTTGTGCTCAGCGTGACAACATCATCATTAATCAAATTTGTACAACAATTGATGTCAAAAATGACATGTTTTATACATTAAATTTTAGGTGTGTATCAATTTTGTTATTGAATATTTAAACAATTTTTTTTTTGTATTGTACTTTTCATTTGCTATCGATAATCAATCATCTCCCGTCATCGGTCATATTTTGTGACAAGATTAGTATTAAAATATTCGTGTTTTACTCCTATTTCGTTTTTTAGGATTGATTTTCTGTGAAGCCTACTTAAAATCAAAGAAAATTAATTTAAAAGTAGTATTAATACTTTGGTCTATTTCAATGATCATATGATGAAGTTAGTTTTGAGATATATTGTTTGTCTCCTCGAAATAATCTTTCGTACCGTTCTATTTTTCGAACAAACACCAAATTCCGTAAATTTAAAAATGTCTCCAAACATCTAAACATAATATATATATATATATATATATATTTGTTTAATTTCATTGATTTTGAGTGAGTTTCATGGAAAACTAATCTTACGAGAATAATGAAAATTAAAATGCGAACATTTTTTATCGACTTTTTTGCGAAAGATGATCAATGACGGGTAATAATTGGTTGTTGATGGGTGTCGAAAAGTGTAATGCCAAAAGAATAAACTATTTAAAAGTTAGTGATAAAACTGGTATACTCCTAAAGTTCAATGTATAAAATAATGTCATTTTAGGCACCAGAAACATAAGAACAAAAATGACGTAGTTTTGGTGTGGCAAACCACATCAACAGTTGTTAGTCATTTTATTGTCTCGTCAGTGACTTAATGTAAAGTGACATAATTGAATGTAAAATAAAAATTGATATTATAATTGATAAAATTAAATATTTAATGGTATAAATGAATCATTGAGTAAATTTCAATGCTATCTGACGTAATTTACCCTAAATTAAAAAAGTCGGATTTTTAAGATGAATGAAATCGGCGTAAAAATATGGATTTGATTTGATTTATGTTGGAAATTCTTAAATGATTGGTTATCGGCGCCTGGAATTGTTGAGTTGTTGATTGCGGAAATGGTGAAAATTAGGCGGCGGAGGCGCAATCAGAGGTTAAATCAGCTTCCCCAGCTGCCTGCCACCCTTCGCCTCATCGCACTCACACGTTGATGGACACTACACTGGACCACTTCATCGGCCTCTTTCAACTTTTTACCATTTTTCAACTATTAATTTCGCATTTTTCTTTTCACTGTGGCCTTTCGATTTCACGGTGCCTCTGTCACCGTCATCTCACAGTACACTTTCCCATATGGGCCAACGTTCCTCCCGTTTCCCTCAGCGGGGCACGTCACCGTCAACCTCCACCCGACCCTACCGACACTAAGGCCCCAACTGTCCAAACTTTGTATCGACAGCCGTTGGATATTAAAATTTTCGGAACAATCGATAATAAATAACAATAATAAATGTCCAAAGCGGTGACCGAGGCTGTCGTTTTAAAAGCTCCTGACGTGGACTTTGCGCCACGTGCCACGGATCGTGTCTCCCGAACCTCATTTTCACCCTTTGGCTTCTTGTGCCTTGGAACCTACTAATTATTTTTCGTTAAGAAATAAT
Organism: Hibiscus syriacus; assembly: GCF_006381635.1. Taxonomy (NCBI): domain Eukaryota; kingdom Viridiplantae; phylum Streptophyta; class Magnoliopsida; order Malvales; family Malvaceae; genus Hibiscus; species Hibiscus syriacus. The sequence goes on along the minus strand of NW_024062950.1, from coordinate 58,945 downwards.
GCAATGTTTAATGAAAAATAATTAAATATTAATTAGTGAAAAGGACAAAATTGATTTGGTGGATTAAATGACAGTGACAACTTGATTAATTGTCTAAAAATTTTGGTATTAATTTACTCATTAATCCTCGTTCTATATTAAAAGAATACACTATGTCTTGTTTTGTTGTGGACAAACATTAGGAATTTCTTGTTCCTTTAATAATATATTTTTCTAAGGACATTGCACTCTGTTTTTTTAATATTATATATAGGGTAAATTATACTGTTTTAGTATTTAAATTTTAATTTGTTCAAATCATAACTAATGTTTAGTTTAAGTTTTAGTTTGATATAATGTCATTAAAAAATTAGCATAACTATTGATATGTTATTTTTTTTCAATAATGACGTAACACGTTAATATCATCGTTATATATTTAATGATAGATATCAGAATGAAACTTAAATTAATCGTTATGTATAATTAAAAAAATTAAGTATCAAAACAAAATAAAAAGTAATATTTTAAGTAGGGTAAAATATGCATTTAGTACCTACATTATTAGTTTTGGTCTGTTTTAATATTTAGACTTTCAATTTTTCCAAAATCATACCTAACGTTTAGTTTTTGTTTTATTTTAGTACAATGTCGTTAAAAACTTAACTGACGAGCTCGTCAACCACCGCGTCTAAACAGTCATCGACCATGACATCCATCGGCCGATGAAATCCAAACTTTCAAGCCCGCACCTTTTCAACCCCTTTAACGCGATTTCGGTGTCTGTTTCACTAGGAAACTCTTAATCTCCCCAAATCGATGATGAACTTTTCGATTTCTTCATCCTCTGATATCTGTTGTCAACCGTCTGATGGGCCTGAAAGTGGACTATGTTGGTCGACTCATCATTCTCTCATGGTCAACGGTTCGGATTGGTCATCCCGTCCACCGGAGCTATGCCCGTCAATCCGTCCACTAAGTTTTTAATGGCAGTGTACTAAAATGAAACAAAAATCAAACATTAATATAATTTTAAAAAAAATTGAAAATTTATGTACTAAAACGGATCAAACTTGGTAGTTTAGATACTAAATGCATAGTTTACCCTTTTAAGTAATGAACGTGTAATTTACCCTTATATATCTTGATTTGGCATGCGCACACATCGAAAGATTGTCGTTTCCCTTAAAGTTTCAGGTTTCAAATAAATAAGTTACATGCCCTAGCTATTTTATTTATCATTTTTGGGGAGAGACATTGACCCTTGGTTTGATGCTATCCCAAACCGACGATATTACCAGTTTATCATAACATGAATTTAAATTTAAAATATAAATATATAAGAATAAATGTAAATAAATAATAATACCTAATTTAGACTAGACAGCATTCATTCCTTTCCTCTGTTTAAATAAATCAGGTAAAAATTTAAAAATTATTAAATGAAATTAACTTATTAACTAATCTATGTACTAAATAATTTAGGTGATGTGATTCATTGGGTTTTCCATAAAATTTAATTAATGCATTAAATGTATTTTTTCAAAATAACAGTTGATTATTTTTAATTAATAATCATGAATATAGATTTTTTGAATAGAATGGAATAATTATAAGGTAGTATTTGTTTATAATTTTATTGATCATTGATAACACACACATCATGCAGATGCAACAGTTTGAACCTATAGCCTCTAAGGGGGCATTTGGATGGGGGAATGTGGGATTCCTATGGGAATGGAAGCTACATTCCCCCGTTTGGTTACCCTGGAAATCTCATTCTCGGTAATATAAGATTACCAATAGTGGATTTTTTGGGTATATTATCGGGAATGTCATTACTTCCCTTTCTTTATGTATTGTTGAATTACTGGCGTTTTGGACTAAAATGCCCTTAATTTTTTTTTCAAAAATATCATTATTCTGTCATTGAATAATAAAAATCCTACGAAGGTTAAATTACAAATTTATCCTTAAACTATTTTAGATTTACAAAAAAAGTCTATAATTAAAATTTTATATGAAATTCAGGGGTTAAAATAAAATTTTACCCTTTCATTAAACCTTTTTATATTTTCAATTTTGTAAACAAATTATATAAATTTTATGAATTTAAATTTTTTAAAGAAAATATATAAATATTTTTCAACTTGTTAAAAAAATAAATATATAATAAGGACAATTTGGTCAAATATACATTCCAGTAATCTTTTATTCATTTAACCAAACACAGTAATCTTACATTCCTGTTAAGCCAACCAAACACAAAATACAACATTCTCAGTAATCGTATTCCCTGATAATCTTACATTTTCACTGGTAATCTTACATCCTGTGAACCAAACGCACCCTAAGGGTGGGTTTGGTTGGGGGAATGTGAGATTCCCATAGAAATCGAATCCACATTCTCCCGTTTGGTTGGTCGGGAATGTCATTCCCGGTAATCTTACATTACCAATAGTGGATTTTTTGGGGTATATTACCGGGAATGTAATTACCTCCCTTTCTTTAGGTATTGTTGGATTACCAACATTTTAGACTAAAATGCCCTTAATTTTTTTTCAAAAATATCTTTATTCTGTCATTGAATAATAAAAATTCTACGAATGTTAAATTATAAATTTATCCTTAAACTATTTTAGATTTATAAAAAAATATATAATTAAAATTTTATATGAAGTTCAGGGGTTAAAATAAAATTTTACCCTTTCCTTAAACCTTTTTATATTTTCAATTTTGTAAAAAAAATTATATAAATTTTATGAATTTAATTTTTTTAAAGAAAATATATAAATATTTTCCAACTTGTTAAAAAAAATAAATATATAATAAGGACAATTTGGTCAAATATACATTCCAATAATTTTTTATTCCTTTAATCAAACACGGTAATCTTACATTCCTGCCAAACCAACCAAACACAAAATACAATATTCTCAGTAATCCTATTCCCTGGTAATCTTTTATTCCTACTGATAATCTTACATTCCGTGAACTAAACGCACCTTTAGGATAACAACTCTACCTTTTACCTCTAAGCTACTTGGATTATTTACTTTTTAATTTAATATGTTTTAATTGTTTATTTATATAGAATAAGCTACACATTTAGTCATCCACATATTACTTTGGTTCCATTTTAGTTACTCGGTTATTTTTTTAAAATCATCACTAGCGATATGTTTTTGCCACACGTTGTTAAAAAACAGAATTACTGACATGATGATTTTTTTTATTTTTTAATAATGACGTGATACTATGTTATGATGACATATCAACTTCACCCATTAATTTTCTAAGAGAGAGTAACCAAAATGAAACTAAAGTGATAGTTGGATGACTAAATATTAATTTACCCATATATATATATATATAAAGAGGTATGTCCCTACATCACCTACCATGTGTTTCTTTTATCCTAGTTTAAGGTCATTAATGTTGTGGGTCTCTTGATTGCATCAATATCGGGATTGTCTCAGGAAAGACGGGTTAATATACGGTTAATATACGGTAGTACCGGATACATTAAAATGTATTTAATAAATTCGGTTTAGCGGTACCTATTATGTTGACAACTAATAATGTTTTAGGTAGAAAATATGAAAAACTATTAAAAAATTTGGTAACCGGTAAACTTTGGTTATCGGTAAGTATCTATCCTTTTTATAAAAGTGTCCATACTTTTAACATATCAAGTAAATTTTACCGGTTTTGTCATAATGAATATGGTTTTGTCATATTTTTACCTGTTATATTGTAAAGTATATATCCTTTTTATAAAAGTGTCCATACTTATTTCACTGTGAAAATATATTTATTATTATCTTTGGTTAATATTGTTAAATTTAAATTCTAAATAATATTTTATAAAATATCAAAACAATCAAATAATTTTGTGTGTAAATGAAATTATTAAATTAATATTGTAGGTGGAAAACATGAAACACTATTAAAAAATTTTGAAACATAAATTACATAACTTTAAAAAAAGTATATATCATTTTTATAAAAGTGTCTATACTTATTTCACTGTGGAAAACATATTTATTATTATATTTGGTTAATATTGTTAAATTTAAATTCTAAATAATATTTTATAAAATATCAAATAATCAAATAATTTTTTGTGTAAATGAAATTATTAAATTAATATTGTAGGTGGAAAACATGAAACACTATTAAAAAAATTGAAACATAAATTACATAACTTTAAAAAAAGTATATATCATTTTTATAAAAGTGTCCATACGTATAAAAGTAGGTCTAAGTCATGAAGAAATATTAAAAAATTATGCTACCGGTTCGTGTCGATCCAAATAAAAAATGTGTCGATCCAAAACGATATAACAGGTAAAACTATGACAAAACCGGTATAGAAATGATAAAACCGGTAAAGTGCTACCGGATGCATTTAAAGTGTCGGTACTTTAATATAAGGATCGACACTTCGTGAATTTAAAAGAGAAGCAGTTTTAAATCCTATAAAGTGTCGATACTTTTAAAAAATGTATCGATCCAAAACGATATACCATGTAAAAATATGATAAAGCCGGTAAAACGTTACCAGATATATTGAAAGTGTCGATACTTTATATAAGGATCGACACTTTGTGAATTTAAAAGAGAAGCAGTTTTACCGCCTATAATGTGTCGATACTTTAAAAAAATATATCGATCCACAACGATATAACATGTAAAAATATGATAAAACCGGTATCAAAATGATAAAACCGGTAAAATGATACCGGATATATTGAAAGTGTCGATACTTTCGTAAGTACGTGTAATAAATTATCGATACTTTTGAAAGGATACTTTCAAAGAAATAGGTAATTATCCTTTCGAAAGTATCGACACCTGACATAAAAGTATCGACACTTTTGTATTTGTATCGATTAAATATAAATAACATATCCGATCAAAATATAAGCTAAATCTCCTCTGAAAATAGATAGAACGGACGAGTTTTTGAAATTGAAGCGTAATTGTTGCTGCATTTCAGAAGGCGTTTCTAAAGCGAAGTTTGTTTGTTTGTTGCTGCAGTCTAATCGAAAAGTATGTTGTCGAAACTCTAATTTTTTATTATTATAGTAATCGCGATAGGTTTTTTATGTGTTGTTTGGGGTTTTGGAGTAAAGAAGCATTTGGGAACGATTGTAGGGTAGAAAGTGATATTCAAGGAAAAATATAAATATCGATACTTTTATTAAATATTATAGGTAGAAAATGATATTATAGGTTGTATAAATGTGCCGACACATTTTGGTGTGGCCATTCAAATTCTTTTGAAGAAAACCGTTTTACCACAAGAGTAGTTATCTATATTTGTATATTGAATAAAGTGTATGTAACAAAATAATTTGATTTGCGTAAACTGATATATGAAGGAAAAATGGAGTCAATGGGTTGGAAAATTGTTGGTGGAGCAGATGACTTTGAAATTGAGGCCGAGACTCGAAAGCAACCCAAGGGTGGATATATGTACTTCTAGTAAGTATCAATGTCTTTTTGTTATTATTGTTGAAATGGTAATTGGATTAAAGTATCGATAAACTTTAAATTGATTACAAATTTTAAATGTTGACAGTATGGTCGAATGCAAAAGGATGAAGGAAGATGGCACACAGAGCGGTTCGGTATGTAAAATGAATTTGACATTGAGTAGTATTTAGTGTTAATGTATTGATTAAGAAATATTTATGTTTTATTTTAGGTGACAAAAGATGTGAGGTCCAAATGGAATTCAATGAGTGATGCTGAAAAGGAACCTTACATCACACAGTCAAGGAATGATAGTAAAGAATACAAAGAACGGAGGAAAGCACATGAAAATAAGATATTCATTAAACTTGTAAATACGTTGATACAAAATATATAAGAACTATAACATTATATATTGTTAAAAAATATAGGAAGTGTCGACAAGATGCAGCATTAAAAGGGTGAATTTATTAATTAAACACCTTAAGGAGAAGGGTCAGTTGAATGTGCTGGGAGAAATAGGTTTTGGATCGTTGGTAGGAGTAAGGGATCGACCTATTCGGAGGGAATTGTGTCGATCCTTGATGGCGCAATTTGATGTCAGGCAATGTATTGCTAAATATGGTGATTTTTCATTTCCTCTCGGGATCCCATGTGCTGCAGCCGTATTGGGGGTAGAAAATGAAGGCAAAAGTGTTGTAGAAGTCTGTCAGAGTAAGGACTGGAAAGCACTTGCCTCCAAATATGGTTTGAAGCATAAGGTGACATATGCTGAAATTGAAGAGGAAATAAAAAGTGGATCTTACGTTGGGGATGAGCTGAAGGCCAGAGTTCTATTATACCTTGTCGGTATCTTTCTTTGTCCAACGGGTAATACGTCAACGAACAAGGAACATATGAAGCTCATTTGTGATGAAGGCTTGAAGGGTGAATTCAATTGGGCTGAATATATCCATTCGAGATTGATTGAATCAATAATCACCTTTAAAAAGGGCAGCCAGAGATACCTCAAAGGGTGCATAGCAATCTTAGAGGTAAATGAGTTGAATAACTTTTTTGTGTTTTTATATAAAAATATAAATTTTATTATAAATGCAGGTTGCACTGTTCGATTTTTGGTCGGGCTGTGAGGCAGTGCCGGCTTATGAAAGAACCGGAGTGGCACATATCCGTGCATGGGGGAAGGAAGAGGTGGTTAGAGTGATGGTGAAGTTGAAGTTTGATAGAGCGAAGAAGCAAGAAAGGGTAATAAATGTAATTAAATAATATTAAGAATATAATCAATATCTTAATATTGTAATTTAATTTTGAAGGTTATTGGCAAGGATGTAGAGGAGGCAGTGGAGGCAGAGGAGAAGAAAAGAGGGATGGTTGTATTGGGGGATGACGGTGAGTGGGACGACAGTGAAGGAAAACGTAGTAACTTCGACATTTTGATGTCTGAATTGGCTAATATCAAAAAAATCCAATTTGAAATCATGCAAAGACAATCAAGAGTCGAAGAGAAACTTGAGAGAGTCGAAGATATACTTGAGAGGCATAAGGGGGTAGTGGAAGGAAAAATAGATGGAGTGGTGAAAGAAGTAGAGGTGTTGAGGGGTGAAGTGGTGAAAGAAGTTGGGGTGTTAAGGGGTGATATTAAGATGGTGACGGGTGAAAAATTTGAGGGAGTGGTGAAGGAGGTTGTGGAATTGAGGAGTGAACTTACGGGGGTGAAGGGGGTGGTTGATAAATACTTGGATGAAGGAGATCAATTGAAGGGTGAAATAAAAGAGATGAAGAACTATGTAGAAAAAAAATACGATGAACTGAAAAAATATGAAGAAGAAAAGAGGGAGGAGGAAGAAGAAGAGATGGAAGAAATGAGGAGGAAGGAAGTCAATGTCATTTATACACCGGAGAGTGTTATAGCAGCAGATTTGGATTCGGAATGTCCTGCACCCCAGAAGAAGAAGCAGAAGGTAAGTTGAATAAAAGAAAACTTAATTTGATTTTTATTATGTTGTTGTGACAAAAATTTGTATGCAAAATTGTAGGTTGAAAAAGCGGATATTCCAAGCGGAATTGATGACATCGAAGCTGCAATTTGTGATTATTTATGGAATAGCGAGTTAGAATCGGAGTAAGTGAAATATATTGTTTTGTGAGTGATATTTAAATATTTCATGACAACATATTAATCTTAATGATTCATACAGATATTCTGTAATCTCAATGGGAAATCAATTCGCTACTGTATACGACGTTGCAACGTTGAAGCCTACAGAATGGGTTGGCGGTGTGGTAAGTACAAAGTAGAAAATGTTAAAACTTATTGAATATGTTCTGATTGTGTAATTAATTTTGTTAGGTTATCGACGGTAAATTAATAATGTTGAAAAGTAGTGTTATAGACGATAAATTAATAATGTTTGTTGCGTAATTACAGCAACAGGCGTTGGATGCCAACAACAAAGAAAGTGTTGAGAGTATTTCTACCTTCTGGGGTCTCATATTGGATAACTATGTGAAATTCACCGACTGTGAGAAGGTAAGACACCATACCAATTGCAAATGATGTTTTCGGATATAGAATGTTGAATTTTGTCAAATTGGGTGTGAAATTTATTGCAGATCATGATCACAATAAACTACCATAATTCACATTGGTATCTGTTGGTGTTGGATATGGTAGATCGTGTTGCAACAATATATGATAGTATGTTTACAACTGAAGCAGCTAAACAGAGAGTGAAGGATGCTAAGAGATTGGTATGTATGTATGTATGAAAGGACATTATGTAAATTATAATGCATAATTTTTTTGGTGCATAACTTCTTCTATTTTAATGCAGATTAAAATATGCGTTTCTTATAATAAGAAACGCATTTGGGTTGAATCCTGTGGATCTCTAGGAAAGTATCCCTTGAAAAATTTCAAATTTGTGGAGCATAAGAAGAATAAGCAATTGAATGGGTATGAGATGTTATCACAAATAGAAAGCTTAATTTATGCAGTATTCATCATAATTGACATGTGTGGTTTTCAAATTTTGTAACAGACATGATTGCGGCATGTATGTGATGATGTGGATGGAATCGATCGGTTCTACAGGGGCAACTGGTGATTTTGTAAGTGGATAGAAAAATTCGTTTGTGGTAAAATTGTTAAAAGTCGTAGATTGAATGTTGTAGTTGACAATACTTAACGTTCTGACAATTTGAATATAGGTTGTTGGAGACTGGATCGATCGCGAATATTAAACGATCTCGTAAGCCACAATCAAAATGAACGAAGACAGGAGATAACAAAAGCTGCCATATTACATAATAATAACAAAAGGATGCAATGATGTAAATAGGGTTAATTTTGTATAAGATTTATAATTTTGTATACGATTTATATTTTTGTATGTGTATATAATTATGAATGAGATGAGAAAAGTTAGCAGTATGTTGTTGTACATATTTCTTATACACATTAAGGGTCATGTTGATACTTTGAAGTAAAAGGCAAATTTACAATATGGCCAACAGGGTGCAACCATAAAGTGTCGATCCATATATAAAAAGTGTCGATCCCAAAAACATCGAAAACCAAAAGTATAATGTAATATGTAATTTTTCAATCTAACCGGTACAAGTATACCGGTTTTATGAGAGAATATGTCTAAATAATGTGTCGACACTATTTTAGTTTGTGTCGATATTTTTGTTCCAGAATGAATGGAAAACAGGGTGCAACCATAAAGTGTCGATTCATATATAAAAAGTGTCGATCCCAAAAACATCGAACCCAAAAGTATAATGTAATATGTAATTTTTCAATCTAACCGGTACAAGTATACCGGTTTTATGAGAGAATATGTCTAAATAATGTGTCGATACTATTTTAGTTTGTGTCGATATTTTTGTTCCAGAATGAATGGAAAACAGGGTGCAACCATAAAGTGTCGATCCATATATAAAAAGTGTCGATCCCAAAAACATCGAACCCAAAAGTATAATGTAATATGTAATTTTTCAATCTAACCGGTACAAGTATACCGGTTTTATGAGAGAATATGTCTAACTAATGTGTCGACACTTTTTAGTTGGTGTCGATATTTTTGGTCCAGAATGAATGGAAAACAGGGTGCACCCATAAAGTGTCGATCCATATATAAAAAGTGTCGATCCCAAAAACATCGAACCCAAAAGTATAATGTAATATGTAATTTTTCAATCTAACCGGTACAAGTATACCGGTTTTATGAGAGAATATGTCTAAATAATGTGTCGACACTTTTTAGTTTGTGTCGATACTAATTTAAATATCAAGTGTTTTTCCACCGTTCACTATATATAGTACTCTTAATCGAGAAACCCTAAACATAAAGGCAAGCAGGCAGAAGATAACTCTTCCTCTTTCTTCTACTGTTATCATAAGTGACGATCAGATATTCAGGTAAATTTATCGATATTTTATGGGTTTGATTGATTTCTATATTGGAGTTTTTTTCCTGAATGTGTTTGTGTTCTATTGTAATAGCATCCAACCAAAATGGCTCCAAAACATCAGCGTCAGAAGCGAGGTCTTTCTCAAAGCTCTTCTCAACCCAGTTCTTCTCAACCACAACCTCCTTCTGTAACAAACAATTCTTCTGAGGAAATCAGGTCCTTCGAAACTCTGAACTTTAGATCCGATATGGAGAAACAAAGATGGCAGACGAGTTTTAAAGTAAGGAAGATTCGTCCCGAACGTGTCATTGACCTGGGTTTCTTGTTTGATGATAAATATGCATTTAGTTTTAAATCCACATTTACATCTTGGGGTTGGCTTGAATTCCTTGGTGTAGAACCAAGATATTATCCCAACCTAGTTAGAGTCTTCTACAACAATGCTTCCTTACAGCACGAGCCTAATAAGACTAATATAATAGGAATTAATACACATGTCATGGGGAAGGATATATATATATCTCCAGAAACTATTGCGGAGGGTTTAGGTGTAGTGAATACAGGGGATTCAGATGAAAATGGTGTAGATTGGTCTACAATTAAACGGGTTGCTAGAAATAGCCCAATTTACCTCGATGTAGAGTCGAGAGTGTTTCACAAAATGCTCACATGGTATATCCGGCCTAGTGGGGGAAAACATTCAACGCTTCGAGACAGGGATTATTGGTGGATAGCAAAGTATAAATCCAAAATGGCTCCAAACATTGCAAAACTCATATTTAATACAATTGTATATATGGTCACAAAGGGAGCAACAATTTCAACTACACTACCATATGGATGTGTCATCACCCATCTGTTGAAGAAGAAGGAAGTTGATTTTTCGCATGACGCCCCTGTTCGATTAACCCGCAAGATTGACATGGTATTTATTAAAAAAGCGGGATATGATTTTGTTGAAAAACTCGGTTGGAAGCGTGTCAAGGAGGTCGGATTAGATCAATAGAGGGAGGAAATGGACCCCGTTGGCCATAAAGAAGAGCAACCAAGTGGAGACACAATGATGGAAGAAGCTCCAGTTGCAGAGGATGTCACAATTAAGACCGTGATGGAATACATGGTCAATTTTCGGGAGCATATTGATTCCCTTGTGAGTGGAATGCGATCCGATATTTCATCATTGCAACGTGAAGTCTCCGTGTTGCGTAACGAATTACGTCAACGACATCAAACGAGTTAAGTAATTCATTATCTATGTTTCTTAACATTTACACGTTCTGAACTTTATTTTATTTTCTTTTAACAGATGTGGACAACCAAGCGGTCGCAGAAGATGAAGCTGACGATGAAGATGATGACGATGATGATGATGATGATGATGAAGATGAAGATCCAAACAAGTATATCGTGTCTGCAACGCCGCCTTCAAGAAAACTTTTAATTTTTGATCTCAATGGTGTCCTTGCCTACATCCCAAGACTGCCTGCAGGTTTTAATTCTATTATTTTGTATCCATTATTTTAACATATAAGCGTAGAACTTTAATCTCATTTTCTTCATGTTGTAGATGTTGTCCTCAGAAGAGGATTATTTGAATTTATGCAATTTTGTGTCGATAATTTTGTTATTGCCCTTTGGCCTTCAAAGATGAGGTTAGAACATGTTTGAAGCAATTGAATTACTGTAGTCAAAATCGTTAATATACATTTGAATGTTAACATTCAAACTTGATTACAATCTCGGGCATAACGTCGACCGTGTACTTGAGAAACTACCTGTATTTTCCGAGCATTTTCTATTCGTGTGGGTAAGATGAATGTCATTACAGTTTGCTGACTTTTCGTTGTCTATGATTCCTATATATTTATGTTCGACTGTTTGTGAACAGGATCAAAAAAAATGCAAAACATACGATTCTGTTACCTACTGTAAAGATCTCAATGATGTTTGGAACGCGTGTCCAGATTTTAACGAGCTAAATACACTTTTGGTCGATGATTCAACGGAAAAAATGATTTATAATCGGTAAGTTACATTTATGCAATATGTTTTTCCAGTTGAACAGGTGTTCAGGCATTGATTATTTTAACAACTTATGTGTTTATATAGAAATACAATTACATATGTCCACATACCTTTGACGCTGCTTCCCATTCGAACGACAATGCTCTAGGTATGACACAAATTTATTCTTGCTTATGCGAATTTAGTTTATTGTTAGTAAAATTGCACCTCATTAGTTTGAGTATTGAAATTATTTATGTATGTCCTCAGAAAAAGGCGGAAACATACGAGAGTATTTGGAAAATTTGTTGAAGGCCTCTAATGTTTCGGACTTCGTTAGAAATAACCCTTTTTCATCGGATTAATTTTGTTTTTCGGTACATTATTTGAACATTCTTGTGTATTTATATTTTGGTGTGATTATATTGTGTGTATATTTTCATTAATTATTCCATATTTGCTTCTATGTGTACATATACATTTGAGGATTGTTGAAATATCAATACTAATGTATTTTACATCTGCTTGCAAATGTATCGAAACACATGACTATAGTATTGCTTTCGATGATATCCACAACAAAGTGTCGATTTAAAAAAGTGTCGACTGAAAAATGTAATAGACAATTTTGTAATATAACCGGTATAAATATACCGGTTTACTTATAAAATAGGTAAATATAAGCGCTACCTATTACATAACTTACATATTATTAAATTAAAAACAATACACATATATATTGCATATTTATTATTATCTTTGGTTAATGTTGTTAAATTTAAATTCTAAATATTATTTTATAAAATATCAAAACAATCAAATAATTTTTTGTGTAAATGAAATTATTAAATTAATATTGTAGGTGGAAAATATGAAACACTATTAAAAAAATTGAAACATAAATTATATAACTTTTAAAAAAAGTATCGATCCTTTTTATAAAAAGTATGGACACTTTCAATATAATAGGTAAAAATATGATGTAATAGGTAGCGCTTATATAATGTAATAGGTATCGTTTATATAATGTAATAGGTAGTGGTTATATTGTAAAGTATCTATCCTTTTTATAAAAGTGTCCATACTTTTTTCACTGTGGAAAATATTAATTTAAGGTTATCATTTGAGTGGGTTTTAAGATATTAATTTAGTAATTATAGGTGTCTAATGATTTATTTTTTACGTTACGATATATATTATTATTAAATTAAAAATTCTAAATAATATTTTATAAAATATCAAAACAATCAAATAATTTTTTGTGCAACTGAAATTATTAAATTAATATTATAGGTGGAAAACACGAAACGCTATTAAAAAAAATTGATACATAAATTACATAACTTTAAAAGAAGTATCGATCATTTTTATAAAAAGTATGGACACTTTCAATATAATAGGTAAAAATATGATGTAATAGGTAGCGCTTATATAATGTAATAGGTATCGTTTATATAATGTAATAGGTAGTGGTTATATTGTAAAATATCTATCATTTTTATAAAAGTGTCCATACTTTTTTCACTGTGGAAAACATTAATTTAAGGTTATCTTTTGAGTTAGTTTTAAGATATTAATTTAGTAATTATAGGCGTCTAATGATTTATTTTTTACGTTACGATATATATTATTATTAAATTAAAAATTCTAAATAATATTTTATAAAATATCAAAACAATCAAATAATTTTTTGTGCAAATGAAATTATTAAATTAATATTGTAGGTGGAAAACATGAAACACTTTTAAAAAAAATTGAAACATAAATTACATAACTTTAAAAGAAGTATCGATCCTTTTTATAAAAAGTATGGACACTTTCAATATAATAGGTAAAAATATGATGTAATAGGTAGCGCTTATATATTGTAATAGGTAGCGTTTATATAATGTAATAGGTAGTGCTTATATTGTAAAGTATCTATCCTTTTTATAAAAGTGTCCATACTTTTTTCACTGTGGAAAACATTAATTTAAGGTTATCTTTTGAGTGAGTTTTAAGATATTAATTTAGTAATTATAGGCGTCTAATGATTTATTTTTTACGTTACGATATATATTATTATTAAATTAAAAATTCTAAATATTATTTTATAAAATATCAAAACAATCAAATAATTTTTTGTGCAAATGAAATTATTAAATTAATATTGTAGGTGGAAAACATGAAACACTATTAAAAAATTGAAACATAAATTACATAACTTTAAATGAAGTATCGATCCTTTTTATAAAAAGTATGGACAGTTTCAATATAATATAATGTAATAGGTAAATTTGCAATGCTATCGGTATAAATATACCGGTTTACTTATAAAATAAGTAAATATAAGCGCTACCTATTACATTATATAAGCGCTACCTAGTATGTTATTGTACTTTATAATATTTCCGGTTAAATAATATAACATAACCGGTCTAAATTTTAACCGATCACGTTGTATATTAACCATTTTTTAGGCGCCGCACCGCAGAACTACCCATCAATACCATTAAGTACCTTCAAATCTCTATTATCTTGTTTTCATAACCACAATTACAAGGGTGTACTTTTACTGAATTTTAAGTTTCTTTTACTGTTTTTAACTAATTATATATATAACCAATCATGGTTTTTAAAACATGACCGATCAACGAACCGGCCATGTTATCGGTTCATTGGTTCAACCGATTGAACTTGTCAGATCCGTCGGAAGAATTGGACGACATCATAATTAATTAATTATTTAAAAAATTAAATAAAAATATAAAAAAACATTGAATAAAAAATAGTTTTTATATCATAAGTCATATTCAAAGCAATTTATAACATATATATAAGTTAAAAACCATAAAATCAAGTGAAACAAAATGTTTCAAATCAACTACAACATAATATTTAAGGTAAAACATATTAAATAATAAATATAATTATATAACTATAATAAAAAATAAATTTGGGGCTAAAATAACATAACAAACGATGTCGTTTGATTTAATTTTTTTTTAAAAAAAATTCACATGACTAAGAAACATAGAAGAACATCCTAACTGACTTCTATAAATAATAGAGGTAATTTGGCATTCAGAATCATGGAGCATTTCGGTGAGCACAGAGCGAACTATTCTTTCGCTTCAATCGAGCTCGAATTTCAGGCTTCAATCGAGCTTCTAATTTTTTTTGAGTTCGAGCCTTTTTGAGTTCAAGTTTCAATATTATATTTCGAGTTCGAGTTGAACTTAATAATTTTTAGTTCGTGAGTTTTTGAGTCGAGTTGAGCTTACTTTTAAAGTTTTCGAGTTCAAGTCGAGCTTAGCAATACTCGAGTTCGACTCGGCTCGTTTAACAAACGACGTCGTTTGATTTAATTTTTTTTAGAAAAAAAAATAGAACCGATTTTCAACAGGTTCACGATACGGTCCAGTTCGAACGGTTTACAGCCGGTTCAGTGATTCCTTCCGGTTCACTAGTAGTGGTTTAACCGGTGTAAAATGAACCGGACTAGGCATCGATTCCCAGTTAAATTGACCGGTCCAATCTGATTTTCAAAACACTGTAACCAATAGACACCGATTAAATGTTTTATTTAATTAGAAAAAGGAAAATATATTTAGTACAAATATTTTTGTCTGCATAAAATACTTTCGTCAACTGTCAGTTTTCCGTCAGTTAAGATCTTCGAAAAGATCTTTCTATTTACTGCAGCCTTCAAAGAACTTTTGTCATCTAAATCGACTAAAATGCATGGATAAGATATTTGACAGATCCACATGGTTTACAAGAGCTAAATTTAATATCTAACAACCATATCTATTTTAGCTCGTTAATTTATTAATAGTCTTAACGATTTTATGTATGACACCACCAACTAGGATAATTGTAAATACATCATAGCCACAACAGAGAAAATGATATTTTTTATTCTTCAATTGAATAATTCTCATCGATTTCTCTCTCGTTTATCCATATATTCTCCGTTATGTCCACCTTCTCAAAAATACAAGACCACCCGATGATCGTCTTTACATCAACAACGATTTTTCATCCTAATCATAAGAGATAAATCGTCAACGAGCGAGTAACTCATATATATATATATATATATATATAATAAAACTCATTAATTGGATATCGACTCAATTAATAATAAATTATATATTTTTTTCTTATTTATTTGTTTAAATTTAATTAAATATTTGTAGAATGTATGCATTTTTTCATTCATAATTAAAAATATTTGTTGGGATTTTCTCGTTTTTGATTGCTTAGATAGTTGTTCTCTTGCTTCTTCAAGTGTTCTTAGCTTGTAATTTATAGCTTGGAATGTGTTTGATGTTGTATATATTATTATTAAATTAAAAACAATAAACATATATATTACATATTTATTATTATCTTTGGTTAATGTTGTTAAATTTAAATTCTAAATATTATTTTATAAAATATCAAAACAATAAAATAATTTTTTGTGCAAATGAAATTATTAAATTAATATTGTAGGTGGAAAACATGAAACACTGTTAAAAAAATTGAAACATAAATTACATAACTTTAAAAGAAGTATCGATCCTTTTTATAAAAAGTATGGACACTTTCAATATAATAGGTAAAAATATGATGTAATAGGTAGCGCTTATATAATGTAATAGGTATCGTTTATATAATGTAATAGGTAGTGGTTATATTGTAAAGTATCTATCCTTTTTATAAAAGTGTCCATACTTTTTTCACTGTGGAAAATATTAATTTAAGGTTATCATTTGAGTGGGTTTTAAGATATTAATTTAGTAATTATAGGTGTCTAATGATTTATTTTTTACGTTACGATATATATTATTAAATTAAAAATTCTAAATAATATTTATAAAATATCAAAACAATCAAATAATTTTTTGTGCAACTGAAATTATTAAATTAATATTATAGGTGGAAAACACGAAACGCTATTAAAAAAAATTGAAACATAAATTACATAACTTTAAAAGAAGTATCGATCATTTTTATAAAAAGTATGGACACTTTCAATATAATAGGTAAAAATATGATGTAATAGGTAGCGCTTATATAATGTAATATGTATCGTTTATATAATGTAATAGGTAGTGGTTATATTGTAAAGTATCTATCATTTTTATAAAAGTGTCCATACTTTTTTCACTGTGGAAAACATTAATTTAAGGTTATCTTTTGAGTTAGTTTTAAGATATTAATTTAGTAATTATAGGCGTCTAATGATTTATTTTTTACGTTACGATATATATTATTATTAAATTAAAAATTCTAAATAATATTTTATAAAATATCAAAACAATCAAATAATTTTTTGTGCAAATGAAATTATTAAATTAATATTGTAGGTGGAAAACATGAAACACTTTTAAAAAAAATTGAAACATAAATTACATAACTTTAAAAGAAGTATCGATCCTTTTTATAAAAAGTATGGACACTTTCAATATAATAGGTAAAAATATGATGTAATAGGTAGCGCTTATATAATGTAATAGGTATCGTTTATATAATGTAATAGGTAGTGGTTATATTGTAAAGTATCTATCCTTTTTATAAAAGTGTCTATACTTTTTCACTGTGGAAAACATTAATTTAAGGTTATCTTTTGAGTGAGTTTTAAGATATTAATTTAGTAATTATAGGCGTCTAATGATTTATTTTTTACGTTACGATATATATTATTATTAAATTAAAAATTCTTAATATTATTTTATAAAATATCAAAACAATCAAATAATTTTTTGTGCAAATGAAATTATTAAATTAATATTGTAGGTGGAAAACATGAAACATACTTAAAAAATTGAAACATAAATTACATATCTTTAAAAAAAGTATCGATCCTTTTTATAAAAAGTATGGACACTTTCAATATAATAGGTAAAAATATGATGTAATAGGTAGCGCTTATATAATGTAATAGGTATCGTTTATATAATGTAATAGGTAGTGGTTATATTGTAAAGTATCTATCCTTTTTATAAAAGTGTCTATACTTTTTTCACTGTGGAAAACATTAATTTAAGGTTATCTTTTGAGTGAGTTTTAAGATCTTAATTTAGTAATTATAGGCGTCTAATGATTTATTTTTTACGTTACGATATATATTATTATTAAATTAAAAATTCTTAATATTATTTTATAAAATATCAAAACAATCAAATAATTTTTTGTGCAAATGAAATTATTAAATTAATATTGTAGGTGGAAAACATGAAACATACTTAAAAAAAATTGAAACATAAATTACATATCTTTAAAAAAAGCATCGATCCTTTTTATAAAAAGTATGGACACTTTCAACATATTATAATAAAATAGGTAAATTTACAATGCTATCGGTATAAATATACCGGTTTTATGCGTGAATAGGTCTACAACCTAAATCGACACATTTTAATATTGTGTCGGTACTTTATGTCCAGATTGGAAGAAAAATGTGTCGATACATTGTCAAAAAGTGTCGACATTTACACATCGGAACCCATAATTATAATGTAATAGATAATTTTGTAATATAACCGGTATAAATATACCGGTTTTATTCGCGAATAGGTCTACAACCTATATCGACACTTTTTAATATTGTGTCGGTACTTTATGTACAGATTGGAAGAAAAATGTGTCGATACGATTTAAAAAAGTGTCGACATTTACACATCGGAACCCAGATTTATAATGTAATAGATAATTTTGTAATATAACCGGTATAAATATACCGGTTTTATGAGCGAATAGGTCTACAACCTATATCGACACTTTCTAATATTGTGTCGGTACTTTATGTCCAGATTGGAAGAAAAATATGTCGATACCATTTAAAAAAGTGTCGGTAATTTTAAGTAACGCGGTTTTTCTTCTTTCATTCAAAATATTTATATGTACATACAATAGGAGTCATGTTGATAGTTACGATATATTATATGGAGATCGTTGTCATTCCATTCCGTCTTCGAAAAAATAAGTTGATGTAGGCTGTGTGCTTGTACTCAAACTGAGCTTGACTTGAGGACATGTTAGTTTGTTATGTCCCTCACCGTTGCAGTACCCACATCGCCTAATTTTCTTCTCGACCTTGTTCTTCGGCACTTCTTTTCGCTTGCGTTATTTTCGTTGAGGGTCACGAACATTGTTTACTACAATGCTCTGGTTGACTGAATGATTCAAACCAAACGAGTTTTCTAATTCTTCTATTAGTTTTTTCATCTCATCTCTTGCGGTTTTGAAAGACTCGTCTGTCTTTGATGCAATGTAGCATAACCTACTTGACGTTGAACGTAGAGCAGCGAACCTTGCCATTTGCATCACTTCTGGAGACACATTCAAATCAACATAGCTGGGTGCAGAAGCCTTCGCATCATTAGTCCACCTACTTTGAATCAAAGTCCTGGGCAAATATGTGTAGTCCAATTGCTTCAAAATGTGAAGTTGATGGCGACACGGAAGTCCAACGGTCTCGAATTTTTTGCAGGAGCAAATTAGAGTTTTCGTACGAGAATCAAAACTAATTTCAAATTTCCTATTTTTTCTGCGTACTTTGACAAAATATAATGTTGGCATTCATCTGATAAGGACTTAATCTCTGCCTCAATCCGGTACAATGTCTCCCGTATAAGTTCATCTTGGAACACACGAAAAGATTCGCGGGTAAAAATCGTAGCGGCATGGCTTTCAAGGTCGACCAGTTTTGTGATCTGGAAGGGCTTCGTATGGGAACTTAAGTAATCCGCTTTCAACTCGTTCATACGCATTCTACTAATTCCATCTTCAATTGCACGAACAACATCTAAATATGTCTTCTTGTGTTTCAGTGCAATAGCTAGTGAAGCATTCATAGACTCGCACCTTTGTGTTGAGCGAATATTGGCAAAGAAATGACCGGTTAGATATGCTTGTGCCCATAAGTGTCGTGTATTTCCCTTCTCAATCACCCATGGATGCTTTTGGACGTTGAATTCTGAAACAACCGAACGCCATTGAATATCAAATTCCTTGGTTGTCCACCAGGAAGCCATGCATTTTGAGAATGCTGCTGTAAACTTTGGGTCACCAATGTTAGCTTGTGCATTGCGAGAAAGATGCCAAGAACATAATCTGTGCTTAGCATAAGGGATAACAGATTTGATAGCCCTCTGCATTGCCCTATCCCCATCGGTTACAACGGAAATAGGTGATTTATTCATTATGGCTTCTAAAAAATTCTGTAGCACCCACTCGAATGATTGAGACGTCTCGTCAGCGATTATGGCAGTGGCAAACACAATTGTGTTATGGTGATGATTGACACCAACAATAGGCATAATTGGTCGACCATACAAATTATCTTTGTACGTTGTGTCGAACGCAATTACATCACCGAAGCATGTGTAATCCGATCTCGATGTAGAATCCGACCAAATAAGATTATACAATGCCCCCGATCGTCTACCGAGTATGTCATAAAAAACCCGGGATCATCATGTTTCTTATAATCAAAGTAGGCAATAAGCGCATTCACATCCCCATCGACGATTTCCTTTGCTTTACCTCTTTGAAGTGCATTGTAGAGGTCTTTATGTGTAAATCCAACATTATGATAGCCCCCTGCCTGCTGCGTTAAATAGTTCATTACTTGTGACGTGCCAACACCGATCTCTTTCAATGTTGTTGCCTCATCGATATCAGCCTTACTTACAGCTCTATTAGAACGCATAAATGGTGTCATAGCAGGTGTGCACAATGCATGATTATGTTTCTGATCAGACTTACTTATAACCCACTGATCGTTTGTATTTGTTGCTGTAACTACGACTCTAGCCTTACATCCTATTCTTGTGACTGGCGTATGAGCACGTTGACGATCAACAGTATTGACTTTTGATACTCGAAACCCTTCTTTGGAACAACAAAATTCTTGTGTCTTCACATTCCCTTCCACGTCAAGCCGTGTTGTTCCCTTACGTGCACTAAACCCATGTTCCCGTGCGAATCCCTTATAAAAGTGCCAAGCTTGATCACGTGAACAGAAGAGCTGACCAACCAATCTGTCAGATTCATCAACATTATGTACTTCATGGCATTCCTCGGTTGGCTTAACATTGTCTACATCAGTATTATTCATGGCAAAAATTTTATTATGCAAGTTCAGTGCTCCAGGAGTTGATGGAGATGTAAGCAAAGGTTCATTTTGAACATGTTTTAGTCGTGCTGCTTTCAATAGGATGTGGCATTGGTAGTGGTAGTTAAAGGGTGGGTACAACATTAAATTCGCAGTACATATTTAGGTATGTACAATAACTACAAGTATATATTATCATTAAATTTAGGTATGTACAATATCTACATATTTAGGTATGTTTGTTAACTACATATTTAGGTATATACATCTTTTGAGTGAGTTTTAAGATATTAATTTGGTAATTATATGCGTCTAATGATTTATTTTTTACGTTACGGTATATATTATTATTAAATTAAAAACAATAAACATATATATTACATATTTATTATTATCTTTGGTTAATGTTGTTAAATTTAAATTCTAAATATTATTTTATAAAATATCAAAACAATCAAATAATTTTTTGTGTAAATGAAATTATTAAATTAATATTGTAGGTGGAAAACATGAAACACTGTTAAAAAAATTGAAACATAAATTACATAACTTTTAAAAAAAGTATCGATCCTTTTTATAAAAAGTATGGACACTTCCAATATAATAGGTAAAAATATGATGTAATAGGTAAAAAGTATGTACATTATTTGAACATTGTTATGGGTACATTATTTGGAAAAATAATGTTCCGGACTTTGTTAGAAATAACTCTTTTTCATTGGATTAATTTCGTTTTTGTGGGTACATTATTTGAACATTGTTATATATAAATTTATTGTGTATGTATGTTTTGGTTTGATTATATTGTATGTATATTTTCATTCAGTTGAGATGGGTTATGTATAACAAAACAATCTATCTCTTCCATGTGAGTACTTTATTCCAACCATGTGACAAGTGTGACAACTCCATCAACTCACAACTCAGCTTTGAACTCAATCAATATTGTCTTTTAGCTTGATGGTTCATAAAGCATGTTACTTGAACAGTATGAATCAATTATGCAATTTTCATGTTCAATTTAACACTACATTTCAAATTCATTTCATATGTAATTGGAGTTTGAATTTAAATTTCAATTTGAGTTTGAATTTCAATATATATTTCGGCTCCACTATAAATATTAGCCCAAGCCAATATGCATGTTATCATTGATTATTCCTAATTTCCATTGTTTTTTTCCAACGTTTAAACGCGAGGGAAATCCCGACCATTGTATTTTTTGGTCAACTTTAAAGCGTCATAAACGTTTCGGGCGTATGATCTGGGTGGTATACAAGAAATGTAACAAATAACAACTAAAATCATAAGTCCGAAATGCTTCTGAGTACCACCCAAATCATAAGTCCGAAATACTTCCGATGCTCATCAAAATCCAAAGCTCATATGGTGCCAAACAAAAGGAAATCAAAATCCAAATCTCATATGATGCCAAGCAAAAGGAAATCAAAATCTACAACTTGAGTTTGAACATTGATATGATATGTTCAGTTGTTATCATGTTGGGATTTTCTCGTTTTTGATTGCTTAGATAGTTGTTCTCTTGCTTCTTCAAGTGTTCTTAGCTTGTAATTTATAGCTTGGAATGTGTTTGATGTTGTATATATTATTATTAAATTAAAAACAATAAACATATATATTACATATTTATTATTATCTTTGGTTAATGTTGTTAAATTTAAATTCTAAATATTATTTTATAAAATATCAAAACAATAAAATAATTTTTTGTGCAAATGAAATTATTAAATTAATATTGTAGGTGGAAAACATGAAACACTGTTAAAAAAATTGAAACATAAATTACATAACTTTAAAAGAAGTATCGATCCTTTTTATAAAAAGTATGGACACTTTCAATATAATAGGTAAAAATATGATGTAATAGGTAGCGCTTATATAATGTAATAGGTATCGTTTATATAATGTAATAGGTAGTGATTATATTGTAAAGTATCTATCCTTTTTATAAAAGTGTCCATACTTTTTTCACTGTGGAAAATATTAATTTAAGGTTATCATTTGAGTGGGTTTTAAGATATTAATTTAGTAATTATAGGTGTCTAATGATTTATTTTTTACGTTACGATATATATTATTATTAAATTAAAAATTCTAAATAATATTTTATAAAATATCAAAACAATCAAATAATTTTTTGTGCAACTGAAATTATTAAATTAATATTATAGGTGGAAAACACGAAACGCTATTAAAAAAAATTGAAACATAAATTACATAACTTTAAAAGAAGTATCGATCATTTTTATAAAAAGTATGGACACTTTCAATATAATAGGTAAAAATATGATGTAATAGGTAGCGCTTATATAATGTAATAGGTATCGTTTATATAATGTAATAGGTAGTGGTTATATTGTAAAGTATCTATCATTTTTATAAAAGTGTCCATACTTTTTTCACTGTGGAAAACATTAATTTAAGGTTATCTTTTGAGTTAGTTTTAAGATATTAATTTAGTAATTATAGGCGTCTAATGATTTATTTTTTACGTTACGATATATATTATTATTAAATTAAAAATTCTAAATAATATTTTATAAAATATCAAAACAATCAAATAATTTTTTGTGCAAATGAAATTATTAAATTAATATTGTAGGTGGAAAACATGAAACACTTTTAAAAAAAATTGAAACATAAATTACATAACTTTAAAAGAAGTATCGATCCTTTTTATAAAAAGTATGGACACTTTCAATATAATAGGTAAAAATATGATGTAATAGGTAGCGCTTATATATTGTAATAGGTAGCGTTTATATAATGTAATAGGTAGTGCTTATATTGTAAAGTATCTATCCTTTTTATAAAAGTGTCCATACTTTTTTCACTGTGGAAAACATTAATTTAAGGTTATCTTTTGAGTGAGTTTTAAGATATTAATTTAGTAATTATAGGCGTCTAATGATTTATTTTTTACGTTACGATATATATTATTATTAAATTAAAAATTCTAAATATTATTTTATAAAATATCAAAACAATCAAATAATTTTTTGTGCAAATGAAATTATTAAATTAATATTGTAGGTGGAAAACATGAAACACTATTAAAAAAATTGAAACATAAATTACATAACTTTAAATGAAGTATCGATCCTTTTTATAAAAAGTATGGACAGTTTCAATATAATATAATGTAATAGGTAAATTTGCAATGCTATCGGTATAAATATACCGGTTTACTTATAAAATAAGTAAATATAAGCGCTACCTATTACATTATATAAGCGCTACCTAGTATGTTATTGTACTTTATAATATTTCCGGTTAAATAATATAACATAACCGGTCTAAATTTTAACCGATCACGTCGTATATTAACCATTTTTTAGGCGCCGCACCGCAGAACTACCCATCAATACCATTAAGTACCTTCAAATCTCTATTATCTTGTTTTCATAACCACAATTACAAGGGTGTACTTTTACTGAATTTTAAGTTTCTTTTACTGTTTTTAACTAATTATATATATAACCAATCATGGTTTTTAAAACATGACCGATCAACGAACCGACCATGTTATCGGTTCATTGGTTCAACCGATTGAACTTGTCAGATCCGTCGGAAGAATTGGACGACATCATAATTAATTAATTATTTAAAAAAATTAAATAAAAATATAAAAAAACATTGAATAAAAAATAATTTTTATATCATAAGTCATATTCAAAGTAATTTATAACATATATATAAGTTAAAAACCATAAAATCAAGTGAAACAAAATGTTTCAAATCAACTACAACATAATATTTAAGGTAAAACATATTAAATAATAAATATAATTATATAACTATAATAAAAAATAAATTTGGGGCTAAAATAACATAACAAACGATGTCGTTTGATTTAATTTTTTTTAAAAAAAAATTCACATGACTAAGAAACATAGAAGAACATCCTAACTGACTTCTATAAATAATAGAACCGATTTTCAACAGGTTCACGGTACGGTCCAGTTCGAACGGTTTACAGCCGGTTCAGTGATTCCTTCCGGTTCACTAGTAGTGGTTTAACCGGTGTAAAATGAACCGGACTAGGCATCGATTCCCAGTTAAATTGACCGGTCCAATCTGATTTTCAAAACACTGTAACCAATAGACACCGATTAAATGTTTTATTTAATTAGAAAAAGGAAAATATATTTAGTACAAATATATTTATTATTTTTGTCTGCATAAAATATTAATTTTTTGAATTAATTGTACTTGACTTCATGGAGTACTGTAATAATGAAATTGGCAATTCCATGAAATTTTATTCGATAATCCCACCTGTTCAGCTGTTCTTTAAATTCCATTTTTTATGGCTCAACCAACAATCCTAAGCATCTTTTGATTGATTACTTTCTATGGTGTAGAATAATAAAGTACAAGTCTTGAGGATACCTAAACATAAAACAAGCAGACACAAATTAATTCAAATAGTCTGCCTTCCTTTTAAAAATAATATATTATTTTTATTGAATTAAAAAATATTAATTATATATTTTAAAGAAAAAAAGAAAATTATCTTGATGTTTCAACTCAAGAATAAATTACCTTATAAAAAAAGATTAATAATACTTTCGTCAACTGTCAGTTTTCCGTCAGTTAAGATCTTCGAAAAGATCTTTCTATTTACTGCAGCCTTCAAAGAACTTTTGTCATCTAAATCGACTAAAATGCATGGATAAGATATTTGACAGATCCACATGGTTTACAAGAGCTAAATTTAATATCTAACAACCATATCTATTTTAGCTCGTTAATTTATTAATAGTCTTAACGATTTTATGTATGACACCACCAACTAGGATAATTGTAAATACATCATAGCCACAACAGAGAAAATGATATTTTTTCTTCTTCAATTGAATAATTCTCATCGATTTCTCTCTCGTTTATCCATATATTCTCCGTTATGTCCACCTTCTCAAAAATACAAGACCACCCGATGATCGTCTTTACATCAACAACGATTTTTCATCCTAATCATAAGAGATAAATCGTCAACGAGCGAGTAACTCATATATATATATATATATATATATATATATATATATATATATATATATAATAAAACTCATTAATTGGATATCGACTCAATTAATAATAAATTCTATATTTTTTTCTTATTTATTTGTTTAAATTTAATTAAATATTTGTAGAATGTATGCATTTTTTCATTCATAATTAAAAATATTAAAAAAGGAGAAAATTACACAAATATCAGCTTAAGACAGACTGAAAGGGACAAGGAAATCCCAAGAAAAATGTGGTTGTCTCGTCTATAATCTAATGTATGGAGTGGGTACTCAATAATGCATTCAGCCTCATGGGTGTGCCATTTTGGATTTGGTTCTTCCGTATGTATAATTAAGGCCAGGCAGAAGCTTATTGTATACGTGAACAATTATAATACATAAAAGAACGTGTATATTTATGGGACAATTTGCATGAGCACTTTCAAGATCCAACACTCAAAGAAAATTGTTATTTGTGCCCAAACAGACTTTAATTTGTAGATTCGAAGTGCACATAACAGCTTTGTCTCCTAGTTATGATTGTAAAGCATTGAGAGAAGCCAATGAAGTACTGTGGTGTGCAGAATTCAAGGCACAGCTTTTGCATTCAAAGATCCTTTTCTCCAGAGGTTCTCAAACCATGGGGGAACTATGTACCCTCTGCGTTTACTCCGTGCACAGGTGACTACATTAAGATCACTTAAATAATTATGTGGTTATATTGTCAGAATTAAAAGTATGATGGTCATATTAATACTAACCTCATAATTAAGTGTTCATCTGAGTAGTTTACCCTTATTTTTTTTGGTCACAACTAGGGGTCGGAATAGGCCAGACTGGCCTACAGGGGCCTACGGCCTGACCTGTATAAAGCCTGGTCTGGCCTGACATGTATAAAGCCTGGCCTGGTCTGGCCTGACATGTATAAAGCCTGGCCTGGCATGGCCTATTTAATAAAAATGCCAGGTC
The DNA here is from genome assembly GCF_006381635.1 of Hibiscus syriacus. Classification (NCBI taxonomy): domain Eukaryota; kingdom Viridiplantae; phylum Streptophyta; class Magnoliopsida; order Malvales; family Malvaceae; genus Hibiscus; species Hibiscus syriacus. The sequence goes on along the minus strand of NW_024062950.1, from coordinate 31,975 downwards.
AGGCCTTTTTAAAAGCCTATTTAATTAAACAGGCCAGACTTAGGCCTATTAAAAAGCCTTATAAGCCTGATAGGTCGGCCTATTTAGAGTGACTACTTTGTAAAATGCACTAAGTTAGAGTGACTTAATAGAGATTTTACTCTAAAATTAATGACTAAACTGAAAATATTAAATGTTTATTATTAAACAAGCTTTTAAACAGACCAAACTTTTAAACAAGTCAGGCCAGACCTAAATAAAAACCTTTGACAGGCCACAGGCCAAACTCAGGCCTACAAAAATCATTGTAGGCCAGGCCCCTAGCCACAACCAGATTTACATTGGTGTTTTCTTGGGCTTCTAGAAAACACCCAATGATGGGTCAATGGAGTTTAGAGTCTGACTCAAAGCCCCTCTGATTTCAATAATTAATCAAATATCGACATATTTAAGCATGACTTAAAGAATCTAGTGCCTCGTCCCATTAGACAAACTGATTATTGATTAAAGTTATACCAACTTTGTGTGACAATTAATAACCATAGTTTGATGGGTTTGTATGGCGTATAAGATGATTTATTTTCATATTAGAAAATGGGTCGAAGTGAACCATAATCCCAGACAAGAAAACAGATGGACGACATATAATCGTTCAAGGTACAATTTTAAAACATGTTTCATTTGTCTTAATCACTTGTGGTCCTTTTTGCTTTGGCAACCTGATTTCCAATCTTTGTTTTTGGAGTTATTTATTGATTTGACTTAGACGCAGGCTAACATTCAACTATATAATATTACTGGTGTGTATCAAAAAAAAAATATTACTGGTACAATTAATGTCTTCAAAGTATGATCTTTCATCCCTAAACTTTTAAATATTTTAATTGCATCCCTAAACTATGACTATCATTTTAAATTAGTCCTTAAACTTTTGAACATTTCAATTTCATCCCCAAACTGTGACCTTCGTTCTAAATTGGTCCCCCAGACTTTTTAAACATTCCAATTTCATCAAAAACTATACGTATATACTAATCACATCTATTGTTAATAAAATCGTTAGGTCAAGTTATATTATTATATATTTGAAAAAAGTAAAATATTTGGATGACTTTAGGGATAAAATTGAAATTTTGAAAAGTTTGGGGACTAATTTAGAACAAAGGTCATGGTTTAGGGATGAAATTAGAATATTCAAAAGTTTTAGGACTAATTTAGAATGAAATACATAATTTGGGGATGAAATTGAAATATTTAAAAGTTTAAGGATCAATTTAAAATGAGAATTATAATTTGGAAACATATGATGCAATTAACTCTTATTGAGACTCTCGATGATTCTATTCGGTTAGAACATCTTGTTCTCTTTTAATAATTTAAGTTTGAACAATGTAATCTATACTTGTACAAATTTAATTTAAATCTTTAAAAAAGACTATTATTATTAGTGACAGAGACAATAATCCATAGAACATAAAAATACAAAAATAAAAGAAAAATAATCCAAAAAGATAATATTGAGAATGGGTGATTCATATGAAGCTTGAAGTTACAATGAATTATGAATATCACAAGAGATAAGATCCACCCTTAAATGACCAATGAAAAAGAATTGTCTTTAACTTTACACCTTATATGCTTTTCCCCTATTTATTTTTTAGAGTTTATGTCATTTTATACAAATTAGATCAATTTTCCCATTTGATTTTGTTTAATTAATGATGATATCAGTGTCGACTATTAGTTCTCTTTTTTATTTTTTATTTTAGTTTTTTAATAAAAATAATTCTATGTTTTTCTCTCTATTTTGTGATACCCTTTTCGTTTTCTTTATCAGTTGTTTGACCATTCTTTTTTATTTTATCTTTTCTCTGAGTTGAATTTGATGATGCAATGATTGATTAAGATGAGGCTTATTTGTAATATTGTTGATGTCTCCTGCCATTGACTCTCATATTGAATTTGGATACACGATTCTGTGTATGTAGATAGTTTCTCACAACGCTCGGTTCTGATTAGGGGTTTTTCCGTGATCTTTTAATGGCTTAATCATCTTTTGTGGTTCGTTTGTCGATGCGGTCAGAGTTATTCGTATATATTTTTTGTTCGAGTCTTTTGATTGAGTTTTTAACCTTTTTCATGTATGGTTCGCATATGATCTGACTAGTTTCATCGTTATAAGAAAATGTCCAAATTATATATTTAGTTTACGATGATAGTTATAAACCCTTATTGTAATTTTAGATATTTTCATTTTTAATAATACTAACACTTTCTATTATTAAAAAAGAATCGTCTTTATTGTCCATTTAATTCTTCATTTTCACTCAATTATTAAAAAGGAATTGTCTTTATTGTCCATTTAATTCTTCATTTTCACTCAATTATTTGAAGCGTGGACAAATTCATTTTGATATTTTGAACTCACATCGATTTCGGCCTCAAAAATGAAAGGGAAACACAATTTCTCTTTGTTTTTATAAGCTTCTCAAAGATACAACATCTTGAGATTTCATTTTAGATCAATGTACGTTTGATTTGAAAAACGTATAACCTTCAAATGATTCAATATCTTTAATAATTTAGATAGTAGACGATAACGTCAAATATTCATCATAATATAATTGAATACTCACACCTTCAAATAATAAATAAATAATTTAAAAAAATATTTATTTATAAATCACGTATTTGATTAAGACATCTCAAGATGTATTAATCGGTTATTTTGTAAGAAAACATCTCGATTTAAAAGATATTCAAATCTCACCTGAAAAATTATAAATATTTATAACATTATGATACTATTTGATTTAATTTAAACGATTTTATATTATCGTATACAATACATATATGTTTTTTTATATATGAAATACATATATTATATAAAGTGGAGGGACTCTGTAGACACATAATTTTCGTCTTTTTATTAGTACCACAAATTATATTATATAATTTTAATTATATTATATAGCATAATTTTAATTATATTCATGTGTTTATTTAACATATACATGTCCTAACATTGGCCCAAGTTATACAAGACTCAGCCACCCAGCAACAAGCGAAGACCCCAGCGCCACATCACCTCAACGTTCGGCTAGCCAAAAGCCGAATCTCTCACCCCCAGCAGTCCGCATCTTTCGGCGCAAGGAACGACAACAAACACAACCACGTCGTTAGTGTTTCGCACGGAGTTAAACTCCTAAAAATAGGACTGTATTTTTACTATAAATTAAACACGACCCACACACACAAGGGAGGGGAATACCACGAGATACACAAGAAATCATACGCAAAATAGAGGGAAGGTTCGAAAGAAAAGCAAGAGAACCGGTAGCAAGAAATATATCCCAACATCCACATATCAATCGGAAATAATAAACACGTTCGAAAATATCGAAGAAAAATATACAAAGAGGAGAGGGGAAGCTCACTGCTACTGTCTTCCGCCATTAAGAGCCACTGTCGGTCGCTGGAAAATTTTTGTTGTTTACCGTGGAAAGTGTTGTTATCTTTCAAGCCTCAAATCGAAGGTGAGTCCTCGTTTTTGTTTGATTTTTTGAGAGTTTTGTTATTTTTGTGGTATGGATGGACTACAAGTTATAAAAACAAGATTAGGAGAAAAGAACTATTTGTTTTGGATCGAGATGGGGTATTATGGAAGAGACATGCAAGAACACGAAAGGAATTATGGATTTAATTCAAGGGTTCTGTTTCTTTTACTTGGAATTGCGTTGTAAAATGGGAAAAGGAAAGCAAAAAGGGGGAGGAGATAAGGAGAGAGAGCACTGCTGAAGCATAATTAAAATAGGGGGCATATTCATTTTCACGTGGGAGCCCTAGGAATTTGTGTTTTCCCAAATCTTTTGGTCTAAGTGGGAAACATGTCATCCAATAGTTATATTTTTGTATTTGTCTATAATCTTCACATTATTTCAATTTGGTCACATGTACATTGATTATTTCTCTGAATTTTCAATTAATGCAATTCAGTCCCTACTTTAAACTTACATTTTTTCACAATTTGGCCCCTAACTTTTTTTTTATTTTGCAGTTCAATTTTAGTACCTGATTAATCCATCCATTTTAATTTGTTTTAATTTAGTCCTTTAATTTTTTTTCCTTTTTAATTTTAGCATTTTTTTAGTTATTCATTTTTACCTTAATTTTAATGTGTTGTAAATAATTTATTACTTTTAAAATCTAGCATTTGTATTATTATTATTTTTTCCTTCCTTTTATTTATTCAATATTTATTTTTTTTCTTTCTCTTTCCCCTAACAATTTTGACTTTGTAGAGAAATTCCAATTGATCAAAGGTGAGTAATTCGAATCGAGTAATTTAAATTTAATTTAATTTTCTAATTTTTGCTATAAAGACAACCGACAAATTAATTGGTACCGAAAGGGCGGTTCAAGGGTGCTAATCCTTCCTTGACCGTAACCGACTCCCGAACTCGACACGTTTCTGGTACAATGCAGATCAGGTAAGATGGTGTCCGACCCGCCTAAATTCGCTCTAAAGTGGTCGGTGGCGACTCCAATTCGTTTAATCCAAGTCGAAGCCCAATTTCGGGCCCAACCGAAAGACGGTTACGACAGATTGGCGACTCCACTGGGGACAGGTAAGTGAGTCAGGCCGAAATTAATTTTTGGCTGTCTTTTTATGCGAAAATGGTAAATTTAAATTTAAATTTATTTATTCGATTCCAGTTATTTACCTTTGATTATTTTTTAAATAAATAGTTGTACTAACATTTTTTAATGATTTCAGATTTTTCAAAGTTTTCATCTCATGCTCTATACCCGAGCTCCGAACCCTTTTAAGTGGGGGCGAAAGCGACGCCTTCGTGTGAATTTATTCACCGTATGGGCCTAGCAAGTAACCTTCGGGATTCATATACCTTATGCCTTCGTGTGAATTCATTCTCCGTATGGGCATAAGGGAATGTTTCCTCTCGAGTTTAACTTAGTCCACACAAGCTTATAATAGGCTTAGGACTAAGGGTCTGGCAAGCCCAAGGGGGCACCGACAAGGGGAACTCGAGTACCTTTTTAGAACCTAAACCGGGAGAGTACAGGGAATTAGAGCCCACCCCGAAACCTCATTCCAAACCCTATGCTATTTTATTTCCTGCTTTATTTTCTGTTCAAAGCATGCGAACTAGACAAACATGTGGTTAGGTTTTGTTTGAAATTAGCAGGCGGGATAGAGATCATGTCTGGATAAGAATAATAAGCATGTGGGGTAGATATCATGTGGGGTAGCATTTTTCATTTTTATTATTGTTTTGATTTACCTCACTAACTTTTTTTATTTTTATTTTTATTTTTTTTCATTTTGTTCTCATCATTCGCATCATTTAAAATGAGGTGTTGATCCACCAAAAATGTGTTTGTTAAACGTAAATAATCTGCATTAACAGACAAAGGGGTTATAATACAAAGAGATAAAAAAACTCAGAAGTCCAACCGTGGTCAAAGAATACTCAAAAGCAAAGTTGCAGGGGGCAATACGAGGAAAAGGTCACTGACCCGGTCGCTCCTTTCGAAAACTACAAGAACAAGATGGTAAAACCCTAGCTGAGCTGGATGCCATCACTGACGAATTCAAGAAGCAAGCTTCGGATAGTTTCTCTCGATGGAGGGCTCCAATGACACTTTCGTTAGAAACAAACTCGGTAGAAAGTGAAAGTCGGAGATACAGTCCTTCGAGATCTTTTTTTTGGGGCAAGCATCTCATTATTTGCACATTTTAGCCAAAGGAGCCAGAATGGTTCGACAGGATATTCAACTAGTGAAAAAGAAGAATCAACTTGTCAGAAGCTGTACAGGATTTGTACCATCAAAAAGAGTTTTTTGTCTCTTCAGACGTAACACTTTTGTCACCAATAGGGGTTATTCAGAATAACATGCACATTTTTTGGATCAATGCCTCAGACATTTCATGCATCATATATTTAGATATTTTGCATTTCTTATTTTCTTTGCATTTTGTTATTTTCTTTGCATTCACATTAACTAACATAAACATGTCTCATCAAAGGGAACAAATACTGGATACACCGCCTCAAGCATTGGACACACCCCATCCACATAACACTCGTTTGAAGAAGAAGATGACGGAAGCCAAAATTACACAAATCGAGGAGAATATGTTAAAACTACAGAAAGAGCTAGAAGACAAGATAAACCAGAACAGTCGAAATACTCTGGAAACAATCACAAAGAACCAAGAGTCCTTGGTTGATCAGATCGTTGCCAAGCTAGTTGGCCTACAACAGACCAGTGCGCCCGGGGCAGGTTCACTGGAAGGGGTAACTATACGACCTACCCCGCAAGTGGTTATCTCACCTGAAATCTTACCAGAACCTCGAGGGGACTCATCTGCTGAAATAGTGAAGCCCTCATCCTCTGTATTTAACCCTAAGAACAATTCGGGTTATTACCATATATCGGATTTGGACGAAGATGACAAAGCGAAAAAGATGGAGGAAAAAATCAAACAATTAGAGGACCAAATGAAGGTAGTCAAAGGAGACCGTGACTACCATGAAATCGATGCAGCGGAACTTAGTCTAGTCCCGGACTTGGTTCTTCCTCCGAAATTTAAGCCCCCGGAGTTCGAGAAGTTTGACGGAAACAGTTGTCCATCCGCTCACATCACCATGTTCTGCCGAAAGATGACAGGATATGGAGGAAACGACCAACTCCTGATCCACTGCTTCCAGGATAGTCTGTCGGGCTCAGCCATTCGGTGGTACAACCAGCTAAGCCGATCAAATATCAAGACCTGGAAGGACCTGGCCAAGTCATTTCTGGAACAATACAAGCATAACAATGACATAAGGCCAGATCGAGTTATGCTACAAAACATGGAAAAGAAGCATAACGAGAGTTTCAGGCAGTACGCACAAAAATGGAGGGACTTGGTTGTGCAAGTTCATCCACCGTTAGATGAAAAGGAAACCCGGAAACTTTTCGTGCAGACTCTGAAGGCTCCATACTTCGGGCATCTGGTGGCGATCACATCAGGAAGCTTTTCAGACTTGGTTATGGCCGGAGAAATGATTGAGTCGGCCATAAAGCAAGGCAAGATTAAGGATGGGGAAGCCAGTAAGAAGCCTCCTATGAGGGAGAGGGATGGAGAGGTTAACAACATCAAACACTTCAGCAAAGGTGTTACAATCTCCAGCCCAAAATCAACTGCAGCTGTACCGTCAGGTACTTCTAAACAAGATTCCAGGAGGGAAAGGGAACATTTCGACCCTATTCCCATGACCTACAAAGAGCTTTACCAGCAACTTCTTGACACCCATGTGGTGTCACCATATCCAGTAGAACCCATGAAGCCCCCATACCCCAAGTGGTATGATGAGAATGCGTATTGTGAATATTACGGCGGAGTCCCAGGGCACACAATTGAGAACTGTTACGCATTCAAGAGGGTCGTACAAAAGATGCGTAACCAGAACTGGATCGACTTCAACAACTTGGGGGCATCCAAGTGAGGAATATCATTTCATCATTTGAGGCATTCTGTTTGACTTTGTTTTTCTTCCATTTTTTCTCAAGTTTTTGTAAGAACATTTTAATCAAATTTATGTTACTTTAAAAGATGTTAAGCAATGGATCATATTTGCAAATTTGCAATTCTTTGCATATCATTTGAATTAAGAAACTCTGTAAACGGTTCAAAGTTACGAATCTTTGACGAAGTAACATGATTTAAAACAAGGACTTTGACCTTATCCAGAATATACCCTCAAACACCATACCCCGCTCTTGGAATTAACCAATATACCCTTTTCCTTTCGTAGGATGCGGACAACACGGGGCATCATTTGCATATGTCAATTACTATGTTTTTTATTTAAGACGTTCAATGACGATGATGATCTTTACAAATGAAAAATTCGAGTAGGTGAATCCAGTTTAGGTCAGTTGCTTGAAAATTGAACTCTAAAGATGAAATTTTTGACTTTCAACAAATACCTAGGTTATAACAGGTTCTTCTTGACAATCTTAAGAAATTAAATCTGTAAAAACTGAGCTATTCCACTAAGGCAATTGGTTATAGATGAAACTTGAAAGCCCTGGCCTTATGAGTAGATTACGTTCAAACCATGACATTGCTCGGACACTTGGCAATTCGGTGTTTGCTCCACTGCTCTTGTCAGGCCGAAGACGCTGTGATGAGATGAACCCTTCAGTTAACTTGATAAGAGTGATTATAATATTAATTTGTCCCTCTAAAGCAATTGGTTAAATGCCCCGACTTTATGGATTCAGCTAGCCAGATAATGACAAGTTAAATCAAATTTATCTAAGCAAGAAATTTTTGGTAAAATGGACTAAGGGAGTTAAGGAACACCTGTTATAGTCAACTACACACGAGCACTCAAGAATTTCATTTTTAGACCGATATTTCTACACTACCTTTGTTAGAGGAGCCTACAAAACTTGAACAAATGAAAGATTTCGGAGAACCGAAATAGAAGGCCTAGTAGTTGATAATGCTAGTTGCGTTTTGTCCGCATCCAATCAAAATGTCAAAACATGTTCAATGACCAAGAAAAATGACATTTTTTTCTTTTTGCCAGAACCTTAGAAAATAGGAGGCCAACCTAAGCCAACTCATCCCTTTGAACATTTGTCAAAGACCTGTAACTCTGAAATCATAAAAAGTGCTATTGATTCCTTTGATATACTTTGAACTCGCGTTTATAATTTGATTCAATTACGAATAATATCTTACAGCATTTTTGTCATTTTCTCTCCTGAAACAAGAAAAATGAGAAAAACATTTTCAAACAGAACAATCTCGGATATGAAATATCTGTAAAGCCCAAGCTCGAGAAGCAAATGGGGCACGATCGATTCCATGGACCAGATTGGCAGACAAAGCACGAGACTCCATCCAAGAAATAACATATAATTTATTCATGTTGCATGCATCTTAGACATACTTAGGTGTATCACATCCATCATTTTAGCATGCATAATTTTGCAGCTTTCAGAGTCAAGCTTCGACTTCAGGATGAAGGCTACTCGACTTGCAAGCACCTTTAAAGAACGATGGTGTAACTCAGCAGCAAAAAGCTACACCTCAACCGACTTTACATATTTACAGATCTCAGAACCAATTTCAGATGGGTTCGAGAACCAATTCAGATCAAATTCAGTTCAGCTCAACTCAACAATGAGCAACATGTTTCCAGTTTATGTCTTCAAGCCAGATTTCAATTCCACAACGGAAGATATTTGGTTGTCAGAATTCATCAACGGGCTTTCCCATAAAATGGGAGTTATCCAAAGATTGTCTTACTTAGTTCTCGCTCAGAGGAATCACCTGAAGAATCATGACCGGCTCCGACTCGTTAAGGGAAGCCATTTTTTTTTCAAACAAACTATTTGCAGCATAGCTTAAGTCAAGAAGGACTATCTGCCAAAGACCCCGAGTTCGATTACACTCAGCCTCGAGGGCACATCATTTGCAGCATAACTTAAGTCGAGAAGGGTTATCTGCCAACCAAAGACCTTCGAGTTCGAATACGCTCAGCTCCAAGGCATATCATTTGCAGCACAACTTAAGTCTAGAAGGGTTGTCTGCCAACAAAAGACCTTTGAGTTCGACTATGCTCAGCTCAACGGCACATCATTTGCAGTATAGCTTAAGTCGAGAAGGGCTATCTGCCAAAGACCCCCGAGTTCGATTACACTCAGCTTCGAGGGCACATCATTTGCAGCATAACTTAAGTCGAGAAGGGTTATCTGCCAACCAAAGACCTTCGAGTTCGACTACGCTCAGCTCCAAGGCATATCATTTGCAGTACAACTTAAGTCTAGAAGGGTTGTCTGCCAACAAAAGACCTTTGAGTTCGACTACGCTCAGCTCAACGGCACATCATTTGCAGTATAGCTTAAGTCGAGAAGGGCTATCTGCCAAAGACCCCCGAGTTCGATTACACTCAGCTTCGAGGGCACATCATTTGCAGCATAACTTAAGTCGAGAAGGGTTATCTGCCAACCAAAGACCTTCGAGTTCGACTACGCTCAGCTCCAAGGCATATCATTTGCAACACAACTTAAGTCTAGAAGGGTTGTCTGCCAACAAAAGACCTTTGAGTTCGACTACACTCGGCTCAACGGCATATCATTTGCAGCACAACTTAAGTCTATAAGGGTTGTCTGCCAACCAAAGACCCCCGAGTTCGATTACACTCAGCTTCGAGGGCACTTCATTTACAGCATAACTCAAGGCTAGAAGGCAAAAGACCTTTGAGTTCGACTACGCTTAGCTCAACGGCACATCATTTGTAGCATAGCTTAAGTCGAGAAGAGCTATCTGCCAAAGACCCTCGAGTTCGATTACACTCAGCTTCGAGGGCATATCATTTACAGCATAACTCAAGGCTATGAGGGTTATCTGTCACCAAAGACCTTCGAGTTCGACTACGCTCAGCTCAAAGGCACATCATTTACAACATAGCCCAAAGCAAGAAGCGCTATATGTTAATAAAATTATCGAGTTCGATTCCATTCAGCCCGATGACACATCATTCACTACTGTCCGACTGCATTCGAGGCTTTCAAGTCGAGAATAAGACTCGGGTTAGCCGTGCCTTAGTGGCAAGAAACCTCTTTCTGACAGTATAACTTAACTCGAGAAAAGCTATCTGTCAACGAATACCTTTCGAGTTCGATTCATTCAGCTCGAAATCAACCACTGGGTAGAGTCCAGGTACTATTTTCCATTCGAGTTTTCACCAAGGTCTTTAAACTAGGAAGAAGACCGAGGTTGACTGCAATTTGGCAACGAGAAGCCACATTCTGATTCCGAACTACGACTTCAGTTCCATATCATTTCAAGATGGATTGGACTTCACAACGGAGGAGCCATCTGCAATCTAATTCGACAGGGAGTTATTCTTCAACTTCACCGAACGAAAATTTGTGTCTTTTTATCTTTGTCCTATTTTTCGTTCCACGAAAAATGACAAAGAGGGGCAGCTGTAGACACATAATTTTCGTCTTTTTATTAGTACCACAAATTATATTATATAATTTTAATTATATTATATAGCATAATTTTAATTATATTCATGTGTTTATTTAACATATACATGTCCTAACATTGGCCCAAGTTATACAAGACTCAGCCACCCAGCAACAAGCGAAGACCCCAGCGCCACATCACCTCAACGTTCGGCTAGCCAAAAGCCGAATCTCTCACCCCCAGCAGTCCGCATCTTTCGGCGCAAGGAACGACAACAAACACAACCACGTCGTTAGTGTTTCGCACGGAGTTAAACTCCTAAAAATAGGACTGTATTTTTACTATAAATTAAACACGACCCACACACACAAGGGAGGGGAATACCACGAGATACACAAGAAATCATACGCAAAATAGAGGGAAGGTTCGAAAGAAAAGCAAGAGAACCGGTAGCAAGAAATATATCCCAACATCCACATATCAATCGGAAATAATAAACACGTTCGAAAATATCGAAGGAAATATACAAAGAGGAGAGGGGAAGCTCACTGCTACTGTCTTCCGCCATTAAGAGCCACTGTCGGTCGCTGGAAAATTTTTGTTGTTTACCGTGGAAAGTGTTGTTATCTTTCAAGCCTCAAATCGAAGGTGAGTCCTCGTTTTTGTTTGATTTTTTGAGAGTTTTGTTATTTTTGTGGTATGGATGGACTACAAGTTATAAAAACAAGATTAGGAGAAAATAACTATTTGTTTTGGATCGAGATGGGGTATTATGGAAGAGACATGCAAGAACACGAAAGGAATTATGGATTTAATTCAAGGGTTCTGTTTCTTTTACTTGGAATTGCGTTGTAAAATGGGAAAAGGAAAGCAAAAAGGGGGAGGAGATAAGGAGAGAGGGCACTGCTGAAGCATAATTAAAATAGGGGGCATATTCATTTTCACGTGGGAGCCCTAGGAATTTGTGTTTTCCCAAATCTTTTGGTCTAAGTGGGAAACATGTCATCCAATAGTTATATATTTTTGTATTTGTCTATAATCTTCACATTATTTCAATTTGGTCACATGTACATTGATTATTTCTCTGAATTTTCAATTAATGCAATTCAGTCCCTACTTTAAACTTACATTTTTTCACAATTTGGCCCCTAACTTTTTTTTTTATTTTGCAGTTCAATTTTAGTACCTGATTAATCCATCCATTTTAATTTGTTTTAATTTAGTCCTTTAATTTTTTTTCCTTTTTAATTTTAGCATTTTTTTAGTTATTCATTTTTACCTTAATTTTAATGTGTTGTAAATAATTTATTACTTTTAAAATCTAGCATTTGTATTATTATTATTTTTTCCTTCCTTTTATTTATTCAATATTTATTTTTTTTCTTTCTCTTTCCCCTAATAATTTTGACTTTGTAGAGAAATTCCAATTGATCAAAGGTGAGTAATTCGAATCGAGTAATTTAAATTTTAATTTTAATTTTCTAATTTTTGCTATAAAGACAACCGACAAATTAATTGGTACCGAAAGGGCGGTTCAAGGGTGCTAATCCTTCCTTGACCGTAACCGACTCCCGAACTCGACACGTTTCTGGTACAATGCAGATCAGGTAAGATGGTGTCCGACCCGCCTAAATTCGCTCTAAAGTGGTCGGTGGCGACTCCAATTCGTTTAATCCAAGTCGAAGCCCAATTTCGGGCCCAACCGAAAGACGGTTACGACAGACTCAACTTAGACTTGAGAATTAATCTAATAATTATTAAAATTTTTGGGTTATTCTAATTATTATTCAAATTCTATTTTATAATTCGACTCAAATTTAAAATTTCTTGAGTTGAATTTATCGAATTATGACTCAAAGCTAATTATAGTTAAAATTTTCGAATTAAACCGGATAAAAAAAATTAAGTTTTCGAATAAAGTTGATTTTTTTCTCGCCCAGACCAGACAAAGATTTGTACAGTACATTTTCTCATCGACGTCCGAGAAAGATAGCTGTCGCAATTGCCAACTGTGTATGACATGTGCTACAGGGATAGTCACTAATGCATAGTTGCATACACTGAAGGATTATATGTTTGAGAAAACTACACTTTTAGTACCTAAATTATTAATTTTATTTTTTTTAGTACTTAAACTTTCATTTGTTTTAAAATTATATCTAACATGTACTTTTTATTTCTTTCTAATATACCACCGTTAAGAACTTAATGGAACTGTTGTATGACATTTTTTATAAATAAATTATATCATTCATCACTTAACTATCTTCTCACTCTTATTTTAGTCACTAAAGTTTAATTTTTTTAACATAACTACTCAACTTTCAAATTACTCATGCTTTAGTCACTCTAATTTATTTTATTAATAATTTGTAATATGATATTTTTATTATATTTTATTAATATATTTAAAATAAAAAAATTAAATTTGAAAGTTAGAGTGATTAAATTAGGAGTAATTTGAAAGTTAAGTAATTAAATTAAAAAAAATAAACTTCAAATACTAAAATAGGAGTGAGAAGATATTTAAGTGATGAATGATGTAATTTATCTATAAAAATGTGTCATGTTGTAATAGTTTCGCTAAGTTTTTAACGACGATGTACCAAAACGACAAAAAGTAAATGTTAAGTATGATTATGAAACAAATGAAATTTTAAGTATTAAAACAAAACAAATAATTTAGGTACTAAACATATAGTTTACCCACTATTTTTATATAATTTGCATATTCCAATGGATCTACAGACAGAAAGCAGCCAAAAACACCGATCATGAAAATCAAAATAAGGTGATATAAATGGTTGTTACGGTTCTTTGATGGCATCTTCTGTGTAACAGCTGAAGCGTATTTTAGCAAAACACATAGGGTTTGAACTCCGAAGTCTGGTATTGTGTGATTTGCAGGCAGCTTTACACTAGAATCTTCATTTCTCATCTATGGCTTCCTTGAGGAACTTAATTGGTATACAGCCTTATTTGCTCATTTTCATTATATACTTCTTCTTCATCATCACAATCTTGAATGAACATTTAACGCTTTTTACGTGATCTTGATTAAGATTTTCTTAAAAAGAAAAGGTTTAAGTATAAGAGAACAACATGGGCCATTCAATTCTGTTTTAATGCAGACAATATGCTTGTACTCTATCTCAGTGTTTTCCTGTTGGAAGTTCTCTTCCAAATGTTCATGTCTCTCACCTTTGTTTTGGCTTTTTCGTATATGAAAATAATATGCTAATTCTAAATCTTGCGATGGATATACAGGGGGGTACTCTTTAATTTGTGAAGGGAAACTGGATTTCGGTTCTTTTTGCATTCAAAGAACCATCATAGATGTCGTAAACCTGGTGTTCCTCTTTGTTTTCTATCTACTTTTGTTTGTATGTTCTGTCGGAAAACAGCACCGTAGAGTTGTTAACCGGAAGGACAATATCTCCATTGTTGTATCCATTTGTTGTACTCTTGTTAGTGTTCTGCATCTTAGTGTTGGTTTGTGGAATCTAATAACAAGAACTGATGGATTTAATAGCTTGGCCTGGTTGGTTGAGCTTGACAGGGGATTGATTTGGATTTCATTATCAGTTTCATTGCTTGTTCGAACAACGAAACCGGTTAAGATTCTCGTCTTCGCTTGGTGGGTGTCGTTCGCATTATTGGTTTCTGTTCTTCATATCGAGGTTCTATTTAGAACACACCGGATCGAAATATTCGACGTTGTTCCATGGCCGGTGAACATCTTGCTGCTATTTTGTGCCTTTAGAAACTTTATTGATTTGAGCAAGGAAAATGAGAGTCTATCAGAACCTCTATTGGAGGAAAAGGAAGAAAAAGAACAGATTGAACTTTGTGAGACCAATTTCTTTAACAAATTGTCATTTTCTTGGATTAATCCTTTGCTTTCAAGGGGTTATTTGAGACCCTTAACCCTTGAAGACATCCCTTCCATTAGTACAGAAGATGAATCCAATGTGGCATACCAAAAGTTTGCTTATGCATGGGAGTCGCTTACAAGAGACAAAAGCTCAAATGATGGGAGAAACCTGGTTCTTAGGGCCATAACAAAAGTGTACTTTAAGGAGAACATATTTATAGCAATTTGTGCAGTTTTTAGGACAGCTTCAGTTGCAGCACTGCCTTTATTGCTCTATGCTTTTGTAAGTTATTCGAACCAGGAAGAGGGAAACCTGCTGGAGGGTCTTGTTTTACTAGGATGTCTCATTGTTTCAAAGGTTGTCGAGTCGTTGTCGCAGAGGTATTGGTTTTTGCTTCGAGGAGGTCCGGAATGAGGATGAGATCTGCATTAATGGTGGCAGTATATCAGAAGCAGCTGAAGCTTTCGAGTTTAGGAAGGCGGAGACATTCTGCAGGGGAGATTGTGAATTACATAGCAGTAGATGCTTATAGAATGGGAGAGTTTCCATGGTGGTTTCATTTGACTTGGAGTCTCGTATTGCAGCTTTTCATGTCTATTGGAATGCTTTTCTCAGTCGTTGGTGTCGGTGCCATACCCGGCATAGTCCCTCTTGTCGTATGCGGATTCCTTAATATGCCATTAGCGAAGATTATACAAAAATTCCAATCTCAATTTATGATCTCACAAGATGAGAGATTGAGAGCCACTTCTGAAATATTAAATAGCATGAAGATCATCAAGTTACAGTCCTGGGAGGCGAAATTCAAAGGTTTGATCGAATCCCTACGTGGCAACGAGTTCAAATGGCTTTCTAAACAACAGTTTGTGAGGCCTTATGGCACCGTTTTCTATTGGATCTCCAACCATTGTTTCTTCAGTTGTCTTTATGGGATGTGTTCTATTACGGAGTGCCCCATTGAATGCTGGAATCATTTTCACAGTCCTTGCAACTCTAAGAACCATGGCAGAACCTGTTAGAATGTTACCCGAGGCACTTGCGATTCTTATACAAGTCAAAGTTTCGTTCGACAGAATCAATGCTTTTCTGCTTGATGATGAACTCGGGAATGATGAAGTAAGGAGATTTCCCCTGCAGAATTCTGATAAAGTGTAATAGTAGAAGCAGGCAATTTCAGTTGGGTTCCTGAAATAGCAAGTCCAACGCTTAGAAATGTTGAGTTGGAAATAAAAAGAGGGCAAAAGATCGCTGTTTGCGGACCTGTCGGGGCAGGAAAATCCTCAATCTTGTATGCAATGCTGGGAGAGATACCGAAACTTTCAGGAACTGTGAGTTGCAAAACAAATATTCCTACTAGTACATATACTAAACATCATATCTTCTTCACTTATTTAGTTCTTTTTCCATTAACTTTTGTTGATAGGTTCACATGTTTGGATCCATTGCCTATGTTTCTCAAGTTTCTTGGATCCAGAGTGGGACGATTCGCGAGAACATACTCTATGGCAACCCAATGGATGCAGACAAATATGATAAGGCGATCAAAGCTTGTGCTCTGGATAAAGATATCAATAGTTTTGATCATGGCGATCTCACGGAAATAGGTCAGAGAGGGATTAACATGAGTGGAGGGCAGAAGCAAAGGATTCAACTCGCTCGAGCTGTCTATAACGACGCTGATATCTATCTTCTTGATGACCCTTTCAGTGCTGTTGATGCACATACAGCTTCTGTTTTGTTCAATGTGAGAAAGCTTCATTTGATACAATGATTATTAATTTTATTTTGCAGCATAATCAAGTTAGCTTCTTATGACTGCAGGATTGTGTAATGAAAGCTCTAGAGAATAAAACTGTCATCTTGGTGACTCATCAAGTGGAGTTTCTCTCGGAAGTTGATAGAATTCTGGTAAATACTAAGTGCTGATTTACGTTTATACTTTCTTCATCTATCGATGTGATTTTCCGGTTTGTCTAAAGGCTGGTTTTTTCTTTTTGGCTTAGGTTATGGATGGTGGGCAAATTACTCAATCAGGAAGCTATGAAGAGCTACTAATGGCTGGGACAGCATTTGAGCAAGTTGTGAATGCTCATAGAGATTCCATAACAGCGTTGGGTTCTTGGAACGATGAAGGTCGAGGAGAGTCTCAAGGGATATCTCCTGAGATGTCTAATGTATGTTATCCAACTAAACAGAACAGTGAGGGAGAGATCTCGGTGAAGGGTCCATCTGGAATACAATTAACACAAGATGAAGAAACGGAGATTGGTGATGTTGGGTGGAAGCCGTTCATGGATTATGTTTCAATCTCGAAAGGATCTGTTTATCTATCTTTAAGCATATTAACTCAGTCTACCTTTGTTGTTCTTCAGGCTGCTTCGACCTACTGGCTGGCATTTGCTATTCAAATGCCTAACATGACCAACAGTATGTTGATAGGAGTTTACACTGGAATTGCCACACTTAGTGCCGTTTTCGTGTTTTTTAGATCCCATTATGCTGCTCATCTAGGATTAAAAGCTTCCAAAGCCTTCTTCTCTAGTCTCAACAATGCCATCTTCAAAGCTCCAATGCTTTTCTTTGATTCAACTCCTGTTGGGAGGATTCTGACCCGAGTAAGATCGACTATGGATAAGCAAGGAGTTAACATAATGTTTCACGTACCCTTTGTTCTTTTCCTAAGATACTAAATTTTGTTTTATATAAACTCTTGCAGGCTTCATCAGATATGAGTATTCTTGATTTCGACATACCGTTCGGGATAATCTTTATGGCAGCCGGTGCAACTGAAGTCATGGCAACAATTGGAATCATGGCCTCTATTACATGGCAAGTTCTCATAGTCGCTGTTCTTGCTATGGTAGCAGTATACTACATTCAGGTGGATGCATTTTCGTTTCACTCGTTTTTCTCGATTCTCATTTGCAGCCAAGGTGAAAGGGCTAATATCTTTGTTCATCAAACTGCAGGGGTATTATATGTCCTCTGCAAGGGAACTCATAAGAATTAATGGTACAACGAAAGCTCCCGTTATGAATTATGCAGCCGAGACATCGCTCGGAGTGGTCACAATAAGAGCTTTTAACATGGTGGATAGGTTCTTTAAAAATTACCAGAAGCTTGTTGACAAAGATGCCACACTTTTCTTTCTTTCTAATGCAGCCATGGAATGGTTAGTTCTAAGGATCGAAGCACTTCAAAACCTTACTCTATTCACTGCTGCATTTTTACTTCTCCTCCTTCCGAAAAACCAAGTCACACCAGGTAAATATAATTTGTATTGAACAATCTTTATGGCAAGTAGAGAATGTTCAAAGCCATTAATATTGGAAATTTCGACCTGCAGGACTTGTTGGACTATCTCTCTCTTATTCTTTAACACTGACCGGCACACAAATTTTCACATCTCGTTGGTACTGCAGCTTATCGAACTACTTGATTTCGGTTGAAAGGATAAAACAGTTCATGTACATACCTGAAGAACCTCCAGCAATTATAGAAGATAACAGACCACCATCTTCTTGGCCCTCTAAGGGTAGAATAGAATTGCAAGAACTGAAGGTAAATTAAAGAATCCAAACTGGAAAATGATTCAAAGGGTGCATATTCTTTGAACCAAGTCCATGTCTTGTATGTTTTCATACAACTAATTCATGTTAGTCGTTTCGATGCTTTGTTTAGATAAGATATCGTTCGAATGCTCCGTTGGTTCTTAAGGGAATCTCTTGCATTTTCAAAGAAGGGACAAGAGTAGGAGTAGTTGGACGGACCGGAAGTGGAAAAACTACGCTCATAAGTGCCTTGTTCCGGCTAGTAGAACCTGCAAGTGGGAAAGTTCTTATAGATGGACTTGATATATGCTCTATGGGACTGAAGGATTTGAGAATGAAGCTTAGCATCATTCCTCAAGAGCCAACTCTATTTCGAGGCAGCATTCGAACTAACTTAGACCCCTTGGGCCTCTATTCAGATGATGAAATATGGAAGGTGAACCAACATATGATGAATGTTAACATCAAAATGTTTCCCAACAATGAACTTTTCGAATTTACGCCAATATTCTTGTGGCAGGCCTTGGAGAAGTGTCAACTTAAAACAACAATCAGTGGTCTGCCAAACAAGCTGGATTCATCTGGTGAGTTGAAATTTAGCAACTATTTACTTAATGCCTTTTGGTAGATTATCTTTCAGCCATCGTATTGACCGAAAACTATTGTTATGCCGTTGTTGTTGTTGGATTGACAGTGAGTGATGAAGGTGAAAACTGGAGTTTGGGGCAGCGGCAACTCTTTTGCCTTGGGAGAGTTCTCTTGAAACGAAACCGAATCCTGGTGCTGGATGAAGCCACTGCGTCAATAGACTCTGCAACTGATGCCATTTTGCAAAGAATTATCAGAGAAGAGTTCTCAAATTGCACGGTGATAACAGTGGCTCATAGAGTTCCAACTGTTCTAGACAGTGACATGGTCATGGTACTCTCCTATGGTAAATCTCTTGGTTCCTGCTTCTAATGTCAATCAGTGATCCCAGCTAAAATCAAATTACTGCGACATTGAAATTCGAATCCCGGAATATACAACCAATCAAATGAATTCAAACACTGAATGATTATTAATATCTGCAGGTAAATTGCTGGAATACGATGAGCCCTCGAACCTGATGGCGACAAACTCTTCCTTTTCTAAGCTGGTAGCTGAATACTGGTCAAGTTGCAGGAGAGATTCATATAAAACTTTGGAAATTATCAGTGATATGAGCGAATATTGGCTTGAAAATAAGATCAAACATGTAGTGTTATTATCAAATATAAGTACATCAAGAATATAACCTAGCAACATGCCACGATGCAGAAAAAAAGAGAGTAAAAACTATTGCATTCCGAGTGTATGAAGAGTTGTGAATTAAATTTGTGAGGAATCTATCAAACCGTATGCTGCTGCTTGATTTCTGATAATATTTATCTCCATCATTTCTCTAATGCCTGCAGCAGCGTACCACTGCCCTGCTTCAGAATCCATGTTATACAACAATATATATGGAGCTGAGCTTTCGTATTCATATTTGTATTAACACGTGTCAATATGTAACGTACGTCTCTCTTTCCGGACAAAGTTAACAAGATTTTCCGTATGCTTGAAGTTGGTACATGTTTTTTCCTTTTTTTCATTCTAGTCTCTAACAACATTTCTTTTGTAACGATTAACAGTAAATCACAACACATCCATTGAAAATACGAGTTTCTTTCCTAGCTAGTCTAGTGGCGTATGCAAATAAAAATAGGAAATGTTATGTCCCATTTTGAATTCAAATGATAGTACATGAGGTCTTGTATGAATTATGTATATGATTAAGGCAATGTTTATGGTTTGATGGTGGGATTTTGGTGATATGGTATGATAAAGGTCTGTATAGGTGATGATCATGCATGACATTTGAGTAAGTAATGCTAAGTATAATATGAACATGTATCATGAAGTTTGGTATGTTACATGTGTTTGAAATTACTTGATGATTTTGGTATGTCTTGACATGTCAATCTCTATTAATATGATATGCCCATTATGCTTTGGTTGCTCTCTAAGAACGTTTGGTTGCATATGAGGCAATTGGTGCATTGTAGTAGGCATAATTAATATGCTAGTATAGCATAAATTGCATAAAATCTACATGACATTTGTGATTCTTTGCCAAATATAATTTTGATGACTAGACGTGTTTCTATATCACATTTCATGTATATAACATGTTCATGAAGATTGCATTCCATTTAGATATAAATTGGACATAATAGGAGTTGATTGAACAAATGAGTAACACCTAGTTCGTCGACCACCCAGTTGTCGCTATCACAATCGATTATCGTCTTGTCGAAATCCATAATCACAACAATATTTGAAGCAGCCATGTCAGAGTAGATGAATCTAAAGAGAAACTTTTCAGAGAGACAATGAAACACACAGGAAATATATTAGTCGAGAGAGAAGGACGGCGGTTTGACTGAGGTTAGCAACTTTATGTGATTTTCTTGAGATTTGCAACTTTAAGTGATTTTCTTGAGACTGAAGGAAGAGTTATTTATAGGTAAATGATAATGACCTAATGATGGACGGCTCTGATATTTATGGCAATATTTAAGTATTGTTTATGATCTAGTTGTCTTGGTTCCCACGAAATTTAATCATGTTTAAAACTATTATTTTTCTGAAGGGCTAAACCTGGAATTTTACTAATTTTTCAACTGGATTCGTTCGCGGTAGGGTGATCAAACTATTCAATCCAACGTGGTGTCATTGTGTGAAGCATGCAAATAGTAGTATGTAGTCTGTACTCTGTACCCTTTCATACCTATAGGTATAATATTTAGTATTTTATTTTTAAAGAGCTTTATTACAAAGGACATCTTTAAATTACGTCTAAATTGTAAATTGCTTACTAAAGTTTAAAATATTTTAATTTGATTCCTTAAAACATTAGTATCGGAATCAATAGATCATTTCATTAGTTTAAGCTAAAGACGGCGGAAGAGGGCAGAGAGTGGCCTTGTGCCCTTGTTCACTCCGAATGGAATATTTTTTTAGGGGAGATATAAATGTATGTTCACAATACAACTCAACACAAAAATCCCATGCCCACCCAACCAGGGCCGTGGCAGGGTTTTCAGGGGGTCTGTACAAATTCTTAAAAAGGGGCCCCTATTTTCTAAATATATTCGATTTCGGGGCAACAATAGTGGCATTTTCTTGACAAACGCCGCGATAGATCCATCTATAATGGCGTTTTTAATAAAGCCGCATAATAGTGGCATTTTTTTAAAAACTTCGCAATAGGTCCATCTATAGTGGCGTTTATTGGAAAAACGTGTTGTAGTTTGAGAAAATTAGAGAAGAACGCAAGAATGAGGTAATAGAAAAGAGAGAAATTTAGAGAATAGAAAAGATACTTCATTCACAATCTGAAAATTCAATTACATCTCCTCCAGTCTTATTTAGTTACAGGGTTAAAAACGTAAATAACTTGGGATGCTCTACGTGTTTTGGGCTGAAGACTCCAACTGCTCCACAGGGTAAACGAGTTGATCTGCTTCAAAAGGTAAGTTCATCATTTCCCTTCTCGATCTTCAATCCCTAATTCCCTTTTTCAATCCTTTCCTACCTTAATCCCTAACCATCGACTTCTATTTGCCCCAATTTCTAATACATCTCCACTCATCTCCCCCGATTTCTCCTACATCTCCACGCTCATCTCCTCCAACCATCACAGTACCCGCCGCTGGAAACGATCCTTATCCCCAAGGATCAAAGCCTGGAAACTGACCTCTGAGGACAGTATAATCCTCCCACTTATCACTGGATTCATCAAGGTTTTTCATCGCACCAACAGCTGTGTGACAGGTTTATTCTGTCGATTTTTATTTCTTCTACCCAGAATCTTATAAGGCTCTATTCGAATATGACCTCTTCGTCTATGGCAGGAGGTTCCGTTGAAGCAACGACTGAATTACCTACGTGTTTCTTCAGAAGACTCACGTGAAAAACTGGGTGTAGACGGGAGTTCGCAGGTAAATCTAGTTTGTAAGCCACCTCTCCAATTCTTTCCATAACTCTGTAAGGTCCATAAAATCTTGTTGCTAACTTTAAATTCATTCGCAGGGCAAGGGAAGTTTGTCTGTACGGCTGTAATTTCAGGTAAACTGAATCTCCTACTTGAAAAGTTCTGTCTGTTCTGTTTTTGTCTGCTTGTTGCTTCATCCTATTACGAGCCTGTTCTAACTGAAACTTAACCAATTGCCTGATGTCTTCTCTGCTCTGCATTAATTCTGATATGCTTACACTGGACTGTCTGTCTGCCAGACCATTGTAGGTGGCTTATAGCCATATAGAACTTCAAAAGGTGTCAATTTTAGAGCAGTATGGTAGGTAGTATTATACCATCATTCAGCATGAGGCAACCATTTAGCCCACTGCTTAGGTTGAAAAAAACTAAGACCTCTTAGATATTGTTCTAAGCATTGGTTTACCCTTTCTGTCTGTCCATCCGTTTCAGGATGGTAACCAGTGCTAAATAGAGTCTGAGTCCCCAACTGCTTCATTAGCTCTCTCCAAAAGAGGCTAGTGAAAGTCTTATCCCTGTCTGAAATGGCCATCTTAGGTTGGCCATGAAGCTTATAGATCTGATCTAGGTATAATTTAGCCACCCAGCTGCTGTATAAGGATGTGTTAATGCCAAAAAATGGCTATATTTAGTAAACTTGTCAACCACTACAAAAATACAATTCTTCCCCAATGATGTAGGCAAGCCCTCAATAAAGTCCATAGTAATTACTTACCAAGCCTGTTGAGGAATAGGTAGAGGTTGTAATAGTCCAGGTTTGGCCATATGCTCCACCTTAGTCTGTTGACAAACTGTACAGGCTCTTACATAAGTAGCTACCATGACCTTCAACCTAAGCCAATAGAAGTAAGACCTAATCCTTTGATAGGTAGCCTGACTTCCAGAATGACCACCATAAGGTGAATCATGCAGTGTCTGAAGTATCTGTAATCTAAGAGACCCAGCATCCTCAATATAAACTCTATCCTTATATCTAAGGATACCTCTTGAATACTTCCACTTAATATCAGCATTAGGATTAACAGATAAAACTGAAATCCATTGCATAGCTATAGCATCTTCCTTATAACTTCATTCCATATCCTGAACCCAACTAGGAATGAGTAGGGTAGTACCCATAGCAAGGAACTGACCTTGATCTTCCCATTGCCTAGATAAGGCATCAGCAATAACATTTGATTTGCCTTTCTTGTACTGAATACTATAATCCAGACCCATTAACTTAGTCAATCCTTTCTTTTGAATGGAAGTAGTCAACTTTTGTTCCAAAAGATATTTTAGTGGTTCATGATCTGTTTTAATCACAAAGATTTACTCTCCAAGTAATGCCTCCACTTAGAACTGCCAAAAGTATAGCAAGATACTCTCTTTCATAAATAGAGAGTGTTGCATGTCTAGGACTTAGAGCCTTACTTAAATAGACAATAAGCCTACCCTCTTGAGATAAAACTGCACCAATGCCCCCTGAACTGGCATCTGTTTCTAAATAAAAACTCTTACCAAAATCTGGTAAGGCTAAAACAGGAGCAACACACATAGCCTTCTTCAATTCTTGAAAAGCACTCAAAGCTGCATCAGTCCACTTAAAACTTTCTTTTTAAGCATATGAGTCAGAGGCTTGCTGATTGACCCATAACTCTTAAAAAATCTTCTATAATAACCTGTTAATCCCAGAAATCCACGCAAAGACTTTAATGATTTAGGTATACGCCAATTCCTCATAGCTTCTATCTTCTTAGGATTTGTATGGCAAATAGCTGATTCTTTTTCAGTACTTCTAAAACCAGTTGTAAATGAGTAACATGATCATTCATAGAAGTACTATATACTAGTATATCATCAAAAAACACCAAGACAAATTTTCTAAGGAATGAACTAAATAATTCATTCATTAAGGCTTGAAATGTAGCAAGGGCATTAGTAAGCCCAAAAGGCATTACCTTAAATTCAGAATGGCCTTGATGAGTTCTGAATGTTGTTTTGTATATGTCCTCAGACTTAATTCTGATTTTCCAATACCCAGATCTTAGATCAATCTTTGAGAAATAAACTGCTCCATTTAATTCATCTAATAGGTCTTCAACCACAGGTATAGGAAATTTATCCTTGACAGTCATGTTATTTAACTTCCTTTAATCCACACAGAATCTCCAAGTACCATCATTCTTTTTAATAAGAAGACATGGAGAAGCAAATGGAGTCATGCTAGGCTGAATAATAGAAGTTGAAAGCATACTAGCAATCTGTTTTTCCACTTCTTCTTTCTGATTGTGTGGAAATCTGTAAGGTCTCAAATTAAGGAGATTCAGGCTTTAGAGAAATAGCATGGTCATAAGTCCTTTGAGGTGGTAAACCAGTAGGTTCAATAAAAATAGATTGATACCTCTCTAAAAGAGGTTGAAGAGCTGCTGGAATAGGTTTTGCTTCTTCAGATATAGTCAACAAAAGCACATGTCCCAAAATAGATGAGTCTGAAGCTGTCATTTTTAGTAGAGGAGCCCCTGAAATTTGCTGTAAAAAAATTAGATGGTTGTTGTCCATGTATAATAATATTTTCCCCTTGATGTTGAAAACTCAGTGTCATTTGGTTAAAATCCATCAAGATAGGACTAAATAATTTCATCCAGTACACCCCAACACCATATCACTGCCACCTAGTTTCAGGAGTCTGAAATCATATATAAAAGAATGCCCTTGCATTTGCCACTCCACCTTATTACACCTTGTTGAACTATGAAGTTGTTGTCCATTGGCTACTGTAATGGCCAAAGGATAAAGTGTAAGTACATGTATACTAGCATCAACCCACTGTGGAGTCAGGAAACTGTGAGTACTCCCACTGTCAATCAAAATACTGAGTGGTCTGCCTTGAATTGTTCCTTGAATCCTTAGTGTATTATGGCTAATGCAGCCAATAATAGCATTCATAGAGATTTCCAAACTCTCTTCTTCCTGCATCATTTGATGATCTAATTCCATAGGAGCGGTGTCAGTTGGAACAGCAAAATCTTCTTCAATCATCATATTTAAATTCCTTGTCTTACACTGATGCCCTGGAATAAACTTCTCCCCACATTTGAAACAAAGATTATTTTATCTCTTGTAATCTAGAAGATTCTGTTTAGGGTTTACAACTGTTGTGCTCTTGGTAATTACTGGTTTAGAATTAGTATTGGGGTTTGGGTAGGGTAGGGTTTTAAAAGAATGTCTCCATCTTTTGTTTTCAAAGTCAACAGATAATCCATAAAGTTTAGCATGTTTGTATGCTTCAGGCAAATTTTTAGGATCTAAAGCCTTCACCCTGTGTTTAATATCCTCCCTGAGTCCACTGATAAAGAGTGATACAAAGAAATCCTCATTTAGTGTAGGATTTTGTAATAACATATAAGGTTGTAACTCCTCAAATTTTTCTTGGTAAGCCTCAACAATCCCTTTTTGAGTCAGCTTAGTAAATTCTTCTACTATATCAGAAAAAGACTTGTCACTAAATCTATGACAAATATCTGCTTCAAATTCATGCCAAGTGACATGGTGTTTCTACATAATATACCCATCAAACCAAACCTCTGCTTTCCCAGTTAAGTACATAGTGGCTACTTCTACCCTCTGCTCATTAGGAATTATACAGAGAGAAATATTTAAGACATTTTTGAAGCCACCCCTAGGATTATCCCCTTCAAAGAATGACAAATCAATTTTAGGCCTATGCCACATAGACCCTGAACTGATGAAAGAACTTCATGGACCTCTTCTTTCTGTTTCAGACCCCAACAAAATAGGTCTAGATTCACTATTTTCACCTAACTGATTCTCATTTTTTAAGACCACACAATCATCAGGTTTTACTTTTAATATCCCAGGCTCATCCGGTTTATAAGTGAATCTGGATTTATCTTTTACCACAATCACCAAAACATGACTTTCATCTCCATCTTTAGAAGCATTAGGAGTTTGTACCTGTTCACCATCAATATTTTCCTGCTCACCCGTCCTGCCTGTTAGAATCTTTAACAACTCTTTAACATAGCCTTGATTAGTAGCCATTCTTGACTCCATTACTGTGATTCTATTTTCCTGCACTTCCCACCACTTAGGTGGATTAGTCTCGTTCCGTCCTTGCTTCACTAATGTTGTTAAATCCTCCATATGTTTCTGCAGGCCTGATAGATCAGCTTCATTCATGTTTTGATTCTTCTTTGTCATGCCCACTGTTTGCCAGAACCGAGGCTCTCGATACCAATTTGTTGTAGTTTGAGAAAATTAGAGAAGAACGTAAGAATGAGGTAATAGAAAAGAGAGAAATTTAGAGAATAAAAAAGATACTTTATTCATAATCTAAAAATTCAATTACATCTCCTCCAGTCTTATTTAGTTACAGGGTTAAAAACGTAAATAGCAAAGGTGTCAGCTGGCTGTCCTTGTAACAATTATAACTGACCAATATTCTCTTTATTTATTTTGTAGGTACTTGGGTTATCTGAATTGGGCTGCTCTACGTGTTCTGGGGTGAAGACTCCAACTGCTCCACAGGGTAAACGAGTTGATCTGCTTCAAAGGGTAAGTTCATCATTTCCCCTTCCTGATCTTCAATCCCTAATTCCCCTTTTTCAATCCCTTCTCCTGCCTTAATCCCTAACCCTCGACTTCCATTTGCCCCAATTTCTAATACATCTCCATGCTCATCTCCCATCGATTTCTCCTACATCTCCACGCTCATCTCCTCCAACCATCACAAAATGCCACTATATATATACTTTTTTGGGGCCCTGCGCAGTCGCGCAGTTTGCGCCGCCCCAGCCACGGCCCTACACCCAACACACCTTAATCCAAATCAATAGCTAAATCAAGTTCCATTCTATGCACAACCTGCTATTAATTGATCTAAACCTATTAATATTTTTACCCAGACGACGTCATCGAACCGCATTCTGCACTTATTTAACAAGCTCATGCACCGAACACTGATTCCCTTGAAAAATCCTTTCATTCATCTCCTTTCAATCAAGGTAAATAGCCGAATTCCACGCAATCTTCAACATGACAATGAGAAGGAACTTACTCTTAAGCTTTCTTATCGCCCACTCATGCTCAAAGTCCCAAGCTCCAACCCTCCTCTGCATGTTGCAAGCCTCCCGTATCTTGACCCAAATCTCTTTCGAGTACGAGCACTCAAAGAACACATGATCCCAAGTCTCCTGATCCCCTCCACGCAAGACGCAGCCCTTTTCAACTTGCATTCCAAAAGAATCAAGCCTATCCTCATAGGCAACCTGTTCAAAATGGTCATCCGAACTATCATAGAATGAAAAGTATGTCAAACCAGATTCGACCAACCATTTAGAACACGCTTTAATTTTCTTAAAAGTAAAAGGAAATGAAAAGCCAATTGGACCAACTCTGCTAATAGATAAACACTGTCATCCACACTGCCAACCATTACCCTACTAAGGAACCGACAGGGCTTGAGGCAAGGTGGTCGGTGCCGATACCCGATATTGTTTGTAACTTGCAATCGACAGAGTTGATCAATTGCGAAGATTTGTCACCGTCTCCTTCAACAACAACCATGTTGATTATCTGCAACAAAACCTTCTCCAGCTCTTTACCATCACTTCATTCATGGATCTCAGCTTTGATCAACAAAGGATTACTGCAAATTAAATCCCACCCCGAGAAATTTTTCCTTGGCATCGTATAGTCCGCCTCTCCAAGCTTTAAGGTCGGGCAGTAATCCTCACTGCCATTTCCAAGGTATATAATCTTCTTCTTCTTCTTCCTCTTCAAAAGAAGCTTGAATCCTCTCAATCACCATCCCTGTTTCATCATTATTTCACGTCAAAATCATGGGTTTTATTTATGTTTTCTGTAAAAAAATATTATTTATATACGATACCATTTGGAGGGCAGAGGCTGCAGCCATGGGAGCTTTGGGTGAAATCATGGTGAGGGAAGATCCTTAGCTTCTCTTCTTTATCGACAAAGCTAGGGTTCGTGTTGATCTCTGAGAAACATTCTCTCAATCCGAGATGTTATAGAATGATATTAAATGACTAATTTTTTTGTATTAATAATTATAGAAAATATCCTAATTATATATTTAATTTACGAATCTAATTATAAACCCTCCTTATAATTTTAAATATTTTTTATTTCTTAATAAAATTATCTGCTTTTATTTTTGTAAAAAAAAACTTTGGTATGTCCCACAAATTAAGACAACTTCAAGTTTATTCAGCCAACCATAACTGCTTCCAGCGCTACACGTACATATTTTAAGTTATTGTAAATACAATTCTAAGACACTTGTTGTCACACAAAAAATTTATTTGAAATTTATTTCAAATTAATTAATTGTTTTTTAAAGTAAACTATAAATTTTTAAAACTTTTTAGCTAAATTCGAAAGTTTGAGAAATTCAAGGACTAATCTTATAATTTATCTGTAACACCCCCAACCCGTATCCGACCCGGATACGAGTCCGAAGTGTCACATTGACTTTTTAAACATTCATTCGTATAAAATAGTGGGTAATTTAAAACTTTGATAACATTTAATTTATTTCAAAGCGTTTACAACAGATATCAGAGTTCATACCATTTATATCTTTAGACTACATGCCAACTACACTCTGTAAATAGTACATACATTTTCTGATCTGACATTTGGTAAGGAAAACTGACCTGTCTTGCTCCGCATTACTCTTTACTCTTCTCGAAACCTACGCGTGAAACAATCACACGCTAAGTCGAAGACTTAGTGAGGCATAACGACTTATAATGCACTTTAAAACATATATCGATACATGCATGTTCTTTTCTATCATGTTATAGCAATTCCATGCATTCTTCGTATCCTATAAAATCATATCAGATTAATTACAGTAAATACATACAGACACATAATTCATCATTAAGTTATCATGTATCATACTTTTATTGTTAACCTTTTCAATCAAACACTATACACACAACATCATATGGTTCACGTAACACATTTCAAACCACTTATAACCCCATCGTATACATATCACATTCAGTATGCTTGTTTAATCACTTTATTAGCCCATGTACACTAGTGAGAACTTAAGGTATGTGAGTACATTGAGGTTGTGCACACATATGCTGTCACCACAGCTCGATCAATGTCCCGAAGGACCAGTCCATAGATTCCGAAGAACCTAGGTAATCAGTCCATATGTCCCGAAGGACATAGGTAAACAGTCCATATGTTCCGAAGAACATAGGTAAACAGTCCATATGTTCCGAAGAACATAGGTAAACAGTCCATATGTTCCGAAGAACATAGGTAACCCTCGACCCTTGGCATGCCAACTATACCCCTAGCTCTCATATCACATAACATGGGCATTATCATTTATAACAGTTCACATTACTTATTCATATTCTTTCTTATAACCACATATCTTTTCTTTTCAGTCACGTATCATGTACGTGTAATCATTGATCTCATAACCACATGTTCCTTCTTTTCTGTCACATACTACATGTATGTGTAACATATATCTATATCATATGTTGCATGCAATCACATAGATCTTATCTCATAACATATACTTATAGTCACATAGCTTCTTTTCATATTCTCATAGGATCACATAGTTCATATCTTATACTTTGTTTTCTCATGTTCACATATATCATGTCATATGGCTCATATCTTTATCATGCACATAGTTCAGTTTCACATATGTTCATATATATACATTACTAGCACATACTTCTCATAACATTACATTCAAAGCATGTTAAACATATAATCATGCATACAATTCATGTCATTCATATACGTATAATCATATATTCATGCATTCTAACAGAGGAAATAGACTTGTCGCAAGTCTTGTTTCCATTTAGCACCATAAACTAATTAATGCACTCACCTGGCCTCACTAGTCATTCCAATCTCTTATCTTTCCCCTTGATCGATCTTACTTGCCAAACGTTCCGGAATTCTTTATGCGTAGAATCTACATAAATGTACATTTCGAGGTAATCATTAGATACCTACACCTGTAATTGAACTAGCAACTTAAACGAACTTATTAAACCAAATTAACATTTTTCTTTAGGGGGAATCGGTTCCCTACCATGGGGGTATCGATTCCCTCAAGACATTCTGGAATTCTGTCGTTTGAAGGGGTATCGGTTCCCCTTGAATGGGTACCGATCCCCTTGCCCAGAAATCATATTTTCAACCCAAAAATTACTTCATTTCCACTCAAACCCTTATATCATCCCCTTTTCATTCTTAACTCTAGTATAATTAAACCATCTATATTCATTTTTCATCTTAAACCTCAAAATCCTATCTTCCATATGAGATTCAAAATCATACCAAATTTTCAATGTTCTAATTCCAATTCTAACACTCCAAATCTCTTAATTTAACCATTGACAAGTCAAATTTAACTTCAAATTCTACTTATCAATCCTTCCAAAATTTCATATAAAAACTCCAAATCTTTAATCTCTCTTAACCTCTCCATCATTTGTTTTTAAGATGATTAAGCTTTCCTTAAGCTTAGTATCATCTATAATCAAACCCAACCTTAAAATCAACATTCATTTACAAACAAAGAACTTACCTTTTGAAGCTAGCCCCACGTGAAGAAAGAAGGCAAGAAGAAGAAAGCTTCCAGATAGCTCTCTTCCCACTGTATATATTCCTTAAATGATCAAATGACCATTTTACCCTTTATTTCCTTTAACAATTACAAAATAACCTTCATCATATGCATCTAATAATCATAGAGCCTATTCTTCTTCTATTTAGTCATCAAATTATGAAACTTTATAATTTGATCACTAACCCGGTATTGAGATGTTACAAATCTCCCCTCCTTATAAGAAAATTCGTCCTCGAATTTTCACTGCACATCTTAATAGGAACATATCTTCTAATTTTCTTATGTTGCTTCCCTGACTATTCTTTCTTGTCATCTCAGAACTTACTTTTCATCCCTTAGTTTTTCGACTATCTTTTTCGTTTATACCTTCATCTTCTGTTTTTTATCATATAAGCAATACCAGTAATACCAATCCATTGTCTTTTCTCTCATTCGTTATTGCATTTTTCCGTTGATCTTTCTAAAATTCCATATAATGTCCTCATCACGTTGACAATAACATTCATCTCATCACTCTATATCAAACTGTCCTCTGTCTTCCATATTTATCGTATCTGATTCTTTAAATCAATCCCTTTCATTTCTTATACTTGTATTTTTCCTTCCTGAAGTCCATGCAAATACTTATCTCTGTTTCTATCATAGCTATCTTGTCAGAATATACATATATTCAATTCATATCATAATCAATTAACTCCACTATATCTTTCTCCAATCTTATAACTCTAGCACCTTTACTCTGACAGCTAGATAATAACTTTGGTTCAGTCTAGGGCACAACCTCTTATACCAATCTATACATTCTTTCCAATCTAAATTATCTTAACATTCGCTTACTCAACTTATCAATTTCACCTCTAT